>NC_080541.1:193282270-193382270 GCF_028640845.1 Ahaetulla prasina | reverse complement strand
TTACATCCTTTCGCCATGCAACTATATCATCTCAGGCTACTAGGATTTTGCCATAATTCCCTGCCAAGCTGCATAATATGGGCACACTTGTATTATTTATTGGCTGTTTGTACATCCAGGAAATGTTTGATAGTTTTTAACTTTGTAGCAATGGAAGTTCTGTCCTCTTTCAATTTCATATACCAGAAAGTCTGTTTATGTAGTTACGAAACTAAGGAACCCATAATGCATTAGAAAATAGGAATGATATTTATGTCTACATGAGCACAAAACAAAAAATTGCTAATATAGGAAGTATTATATACGTGGGATTGACTGAAATTGGAATATGAACTGGGACAATTACTTAACAGATTTCAGACATAGTTCTTCCATCTAATCTTGTTTTTTTATTTTTACCAAGGGGTGAGAGGGTGAATCGGCCCATTCTGGCACATCCTGCAGAAGGTTTTTGGTGTAAGAGAAAAAAAAGGTTTTACTACTTTTTACACTACTTATTCCCCCTTAAGCCTGTGTTTACTGATATTTGATGCTTCTCATGATTGCATTGTAATACCTGAGAATATTTCATGCAAATTAATGTTGACATCATATCAACTGCACTGTTTTGTTGTTCCTTTCATAGCATAAATGAATTCATTCTTGGGAAATGTGCAGCATGTCATTCAATTCCTTTTCTCTCTGGTAAATTGCAGCAAACTAAGAGGAGATACACTGTAAAGAAGAGAACTGGGAACATAATTTCCTTATGTTTGAAAGTTTAATATCTCATGTAGAGCTATAAAGTCCTGGAAAGTAATAAACTAAAAATTAAAAAAAACCCAGGAGTGCTTAAATACAGCACTTTAGTCTTCTTCTGCTCTGGACACAGAAAGGCTGCCTATATTTTATTTGTTGCAAGGATAGATTATAGTTTCCTCACTTAAAGAGCAAGAGCAGATTCATACAACAAATTTCTTCATGATTTGCTGACTCTGTAAACTACTGAGAGGGGGCTATAAAGCACTATGAAGCGATCTATAAATTTAAGTGCTATTGCCATTGTTACCGGTATTAACAAGTAACCCACATGGTCTGGGTTTGCTAAACAGGCTAAGATAAACTATGGTTAACTAGTTTGTGGCTCAGTTTGCCACACAAAAATATTCCCCATTTCTAGCATTCTGAAGGCTAGTTAATGAGACCTATCAGGAAGTCTAAATGGGAACATTTTGCAAGTAGAACTATTAAGGCAACCTCCATGTACATTGCTTGATCAATTCACTCTTCTGCCCAGATTAACTTCCTTCCAAAATAATCTCCTGTAATTTTCATATTTCCAAAAAGCTTGTACTTAGATGTAAGAACCTCATTATATCAATGCTATCTTAATCCCTACCCTTCCCCTTTTCCTCCTAAAGATGCACCCAATTACAAAGGTACGTCTGGTTGTGTGTGAGAATTTGAAACATTTGCTTTTTGAATTGTAGGGCTAGAAAACTGAAAGCTTTAACCCTGAGCTGACAGAAGTATGTATATCTGTCAAATTTTTGCTTCTTAGATCTGATTGTTGATCTTAATTCAAAGGCTTTCCTGATATTGCGCAGCCAAATCTAGACAAAAGTCTAGAAAAAACACAAAACTTTTAAAAGAAGGGCTGATATGGGTGTGTCATACACACCCATATAATCTCTGATGTATTTTTTGTGTTTTAGATTCAAACTTCAACTGTTCCTGATTCTTAGATGGTTTAAGAATATGGTTACTTGCATAACATGATTATCTATGGTTAACTTAAGTGTGATAGTTTAGTTGATTTGTCTATAATTGCATGATTTTCTATTTGCAGAAGCTAATCACATAACATGCCAGGGTAAGATACGATTGATTATTTGGCTATGGAGATACTCACTCATCTAGGTCATGGTTGTCCCAAAGGTGCTTTTTCAAGAGGCAACTGGTCTTTCTTGCTTTTCTTTGAAGACATTTCACTTCTCATCCAAGATATTTCTTCAGAAAGCAGAGAATCTTCAAAGAAAAACAAGGAAGTCCAGTTGCCTCTTGAAAAAGCACCTTTGGGATTGGCTATTTGGCTTCTGAATGGGGCAGGAACACAGCGCATTATACCTTTCTGGTGTATTTGGATTTGGCAGTAGCTATTTCTGAATAACTGAAAGCTGGGATTTTCATTTTTGTCTAATTTTCAAGAAAGTTAAAGAGGTACAAAAAGTTCTTTTCTGTATCTTTTTATTGAAAGTTGACAGCAAATCTCTCTGTAGACCTAGTTGTTTTTAAAATGAATAAGATAATTAAACATCTAGGCATACCAATCCGTTATTATATTTACCGGTAGTTCAAAACTCTAGTGAGATCTAGCAAAAAGAAAAAAAAATCTTTTTTTTTCTTCATCATTCTGCACATACTACTACACCTGTTAGTAAGACAAAACTGAAGAACTCTGGTTCCATTTTTTCAAATTAAAGCAAAGAGAATCTCACATAATAGCCATGTGGTAAATTCAGCATGCATTAACCAGCTCTTCAGCTTGCTGAGCACTTCAACCTTTTCTGAATTTTTCAACTATAAATCTGTATCCTTCCCCTTTATAGACATTTGTTAAAGAGGAATTGTTATAACAATGCACTAGTGCAAAGATTAGATTAATACATGTTTTATCTGAATTACTGTTTTTGTTATAATTTTGGCAATGATTCCTATTTTATGATGAAATCATTTTACCTCTTATCTTGATTGTATTAAAAAAATCAGCCTGTTCTTAGAATGTAATGGTTGTAATGGTTTCCTAATCGACAGTATAAACTGCACCTAAGCAGCTATTGAAGCGCTTTAGTCCTCTTTAGGTTAAGAAAAAACGAGGAAGCACAATAACTACAGTCCTTGTCTCTCAATATTCTTTTCATTAAACAGAAGCTTCATATAATAAAAGTGATGATACAAAAGAAGACTGAAAGGAACCTGTGTCCCAGAAAATTGTTTCCAATAATACCTGTTGCTACTGCAGCATCCAAAATTCACTTAGCGGCATGGAAGACCATCTTCAAAATACATTTGCCATCTTCCATAATCCCAAATTTAAGGCTTTGTTGTACTGCAGAATGAAATATGCCAAAGTATCTGCATGTGTGTGTATGTGTGTGTTGTCAAAAAGCCATATATCTATTTATGTAAAAAGAGGGTGTAGCTTTGATCACATGCATGCACTGTTGCCCATTACCTTGACTTTTGACACCCTCCTATGCCCTTGGAAAATATTAATTTAATTTAGATTTGCATCCTTTGAAGGATCAAAGAATTCTGATATATTTGTCATTTAAGAATGGAAGGAAGCCACCAAAATGATTGGTAGCCTTCATTGGCTGTGAGCATCTATTAAATACACTACGCAGGTGAACGGGAGGGAATACAGTTTGGTCAGTTATTTTGGGATGCAATAGGAGAATGGTTATAACTGACTTTCTTTAAACTACTATGGCAGGGATAGGTAGCATCTTAGTAACTATTCATTTGCGGACCATATTCACTTATTTTTTTGCTGGCGATACTGTACTTATGATTTGAGAGGCAAACATTTAACTTTTTAAAGACTGAAGCATAGTGTTTGTGTGTGTGTGTAAAAGGTTTCAAGGTTACAAAACATTTAATACTTCATAAGTAAAAGAAATCCAGACATCACCACTTAAGAGAATTGGAGAGGGACTCATTTATTTTTGAATGTTCTGCCATTTAAAAAGCTTCCTCCATGAAACAAGCTGGCATATCACACGGAATTTCTATTATTTTTTGATGGGATTAATGTAATACTGTATGAATGTACTTAAAAAATAGACCCATTTGATTATGTGCCATTAAGTCATTTTCAACTCCTGGCAACTACATAGATTTTCTACATGAAAGACCCACTTACTATTAAACTTACTTCTGAGAAGTCATGTATGAGATTGCTCTATCAGAGAGTTTTTAAAGGCGACAAAGTTCATATCTTTCTTTTTAAAATCCCAATAGTCTTTTGAAAGAGAGTTCTGCCATTGCAGCTTTCAATCATATCCAACCTGACATTTTTCAAATGTTTTTCAAACTCTGTTTGTTTCAGAGTTGCCAGCCAGCATTGCAGTCCAACAAAAATAAAGGCTACCAAATTTGGGAAACTTGTTGCATAATGTTTAGAAAGGTTTGAGAGACATTTTTGTAGCTTAGTACCGTGCTGGCGTGCTGTAAAATTATTGATGTTTTCTGCTCTAATAGCCTAAGGCCAGAGCTGGTTTATTTGATAAGCTATTTTTCCTTCCTAGCATTAAGTGTTTTGCAGTACAGATTAGCTCTTTAATTGAGAGCCAGGTGTCTTAGAGTCCCCAAGGGCTGCAGTCTTAGTGATGAACTGTCAGAGGAGAAGACAAGAGGTTCTGCTTTCCCCCTTTTGTGGATGGCTCTGGTTGTATCAGTGGAAATACAACACATGGCTAGCTGTTATTTCCTTCTTATCATGGTTGTTCACAAATAGGAATTCCCCCCCACCCACCCTGTACCTTACTACAATATTCTCACAGGTTTCTAAAAAGTCAGATAATTAATTGACCAAAAGAAATCCCAAAAGTACGTTCTGTAACAGAATCTCTAATTCCAAGAATTTGCTTCTGCTTCTGCATTCTCCCAGCAGTTCTGGTATTTGCATTTAGAGTGCAAAAATGCACAGAGAGAACTTTCCTGTGCGTTGCTAAATGTATGAGGTTTCAGTGCAATCTCAAATTCTGTCTGATTGTGTAAAAAAACATTTTGTGTGTGTGTGAAGATTCTGCCCCAAAGAAAAATAAGCATCCCACCCAAAGATACCCTAGACTACATGGATTTGCTTCCATCTGTGTGTTGGGAGTACACTTATTAAATTTCTGAATTGGGTCCCTGAAGTCCTCTATTCTTTCCTGAACTCATGCTCTGGAGGCCTCACTACAAAAATGATACTTCTGTAGAAACTATAATTAATGTCAGAGTTAGCCTCTGAGATCTAAAATGACAGAAGCATCACCTTTTTTTTTTTTTGAAAACTATAATCACTATAGCACTAAAGCAGTACAGCAATTCTCCAGTCTGGTGCTCGCTTATTGTCTTGGAGTTCTAGGAATCGTAATCAGAACATACTTGAAGGAAATCAGAGAGCACCATGTAAAGAGTCAAAAGTTGGATTACACATATATTATTTTTTAATTTTGTAAATTGCCTATATTTTGGAAGGGTTTTATATTTATTTATAAATCAATAGCAATGTACACTTGATTTTAGCTAGTATCTACCACATAACTTGTTATAAATATCAATGTTTTCCTGTTTGAAATTTGGACAATGAAAATAATGTATATGTAGATGATAAAAGAGCAACTCAAACCTACCCGCAGAAAGTCCCTAACCCAGAGCTGAAATGCTCCCGGTTCGGACCAGATTGAGTGATCTGTTAGCGATGGTGGTGGGTGGTTCGGAGAACCGGTACAAAAATCCTGGCATCCCCACCCATGCCCAGCTGAGCCACGTGATTGTCAGAGCCTTTTTTTTTTTAAAGCCTTTTTTTTTTTTTTACAAACTATTAGGCTGAATAGGTTGTAAAAAATGCTTTTAAAAGGAAAAAAAGAGGCTCTGATGATCACAGCTGAGCCGCATGATCTTCAGAGCCTTTTTTTTACTTTTAAAAGCATTTTTTTACAACCTCTTCAGCAGAAAGAGGTTAAAAAATGCTTTTAAAAGGCTCTGACGATCCCAGCTGAGTTGCCTGATAGTCAGAGGCTTTTTTTTTTTTACTTTTAAAAGCATTTTTTCTTTGGCCGAACAGGTTATAAAAAAAATACTTTTAAAAGTAAAAAAAAAAGATCATGCGCCACAGTTGATTACCCCCAGACACTGTTCTACTTACCCCATGTCTCCTTTTGGCATGCACTGCATGTGTGCACACCTCACATTTGGTGTGTGGTGTGCACTGTGCATGCACAGCCAGCGAAACGGTAGTAAACTGGTTCAGATTTCACCACTGCCCTAACTCCTTATATATTTGGGAGTAGTGGAGACACTATTCAGATCACAGGATATGATATGCATTACTGATTTTAACCTTGTATATCTCTCTTTTCTCAGCCATTGAGAAAGAACTAGCAGCCTTCTTTGTGCCTTTTGTTATCTGAGGCAGAGCAGCAAATGATGACATTTTGTATAACACGAATGAATGGTACCCAAGCCCGACCAAGCTATGTAAGCATCTAAGGCAGGTAAACTTACAAAATATTTTCCCTTGGCCCTTCCTGGTGATAAAACTAAAACAATCATGAATTTAAAATGTAATGATTTGCTACCTTTTCATATCACCAACAACAACAACAACAAAAATCAGCTGCCTAAGGCCACTGCATTTTTTTGCCTGTTTGTAGGTTGAACAAGGCTCACTAATGCTCTGATGAAACTGAGAATGCAGCCCACCATTTACCCTCAAAATTCCTACACCACACAGGAGTTACATATGAAGTACAGCAATATAAAATATGTAGGAAGCCTGCTTTTTTTTAATACCATAGAGACAGACACAGCACTAAAAATCAGCACACATATTTATATATTATATTAAAAATTACTAGCTCTATCCATTTCTCTAAAAATAACTTGGGGAAATTTACAAAGAAATTCTCAAATGGCCTTTTAAATATTTTTTCCCCTTCTGATCAATCCTGTCTGATTCTCAGAGACTGCCTGAGTTTTTCCTGCAGTTTCTTGGCAAGGTTTTTCAGAAGTGGCCATTGCTTCCTTCCTAGGACTGACAGAAAATGACTGGCCTAAGGTCACCCAACTGGCTTCATGCCTAAGGTCAGACCACAACTTACAGTCTTCCAGTTTCTAGCCTGATGCCTTAACCCAGGGGTGTCAAACTCACATCATCATGGCGGCATCATGTGACATATTATGACTTCCCCCCCTTTACTAAACCGGGCGTAGGCATGGCCAGTGCATGACGCATTCAGCCCGCGGGCCGTGAGTTTGACACCCCTGCCTTAACCACTATACCAAACTGATTCCTTCAAATAATTACCCTATCTGTTTCCTTCTCAGAAGATGAATGAAGAACTTTTGATTCTGAAGTACCAATGAACTAGAATTATAGAAAGGGATGACAAAAGTCTATTACTCTTCTGGGAATTTAGTTCCGAAGCATAAGTTGCTTGGGGATAAAACTATTGAGAGAGTGGAAAATTACTTTAACACAAAGAGAGAGAAAAAGATTATTGAATTAATTTAGTAAAGCTGGGATTTTTAAAAATAAAATAAAATCCGGAAACTCATGAAGGAACAAATCCTAAAATAACTAATTTTTAAGATTACCATTTTTAAAATGTTTACTTTTTTCAAATCTCAAAGGCAACCCACAGCCTAGAACAGGACTATTGATGATTCACAAGATGATGTTGTCCACTTCAGTAGCATTTCTGCAGTGTATATGTACGTGTAGCATGTCAGATCAGGTGATCTTAGCTGCATTATTTAAATTTAAAAAAATTCCACCATTGGGGGAGACTGCTAAATTTGGACTGTATTGGAAGTGGGCTGTTCAAACATTGCTGGCATGAATAAAAGAGGGCTGATGGCAAAATTTTCATGTGAAAGATGGATGAACATGTCTTGTAAATAGTGTTTGCAAGAGAGAAGCTAGTGATTGAGTCATGTAACTAATACAATAGCAATCACACTTAGACTTATATACTACTTTATAGTGCTTTACAGCCCTCTGCCATAAAAATCTAGGTCCTCATTTTACCACCCTTGGAATGATGGAAGTCTGAATCAACCTTAAGACCGCAAGGATTGAACTCCAGACTGTAGGCAGAGTTAGCCTACAATACTGCATTCTAATCACTGCGCCGCCACGGATCTTTTGAAAAACTCACCCACGGATCCAGACTTTGGAATTCAGCACCAGGTGCCCATGGCATATAAACTAATATTTTGCCAAATAAAAAGAGGTGTAGATTTTATGTATAATAAAATTTCATCTTCCTCTTCTGTCTGTAATCTTTGAATCATCTGACTGGATGGAAATCTTTTTCTTTTTATTATTAAAGGGTATTTAGAAGCAAATTGGGTTCTATATGCTGGAGAAAAATGTCTTCTGAACCTCTTAGGAATAGAAAGAAATTGCATCTTTGCCTTCCCCAACCACATTTGGGGAGAGGGTTATTTTAACAAATGAAACAGCTACTTTAAGATGCTGTAAGGCTTAAGGAAACCAGGTTGCCTCTTAAGCCCCACTCCAAAGAAAGGAAAATAAATGACAGTTCCAGTCCTTCACCTTTTTTTGTTTGCGTTCTATTTTTTAAAAAGGGCAAGAAAAGCATGAAGTCTTTTCTTTATCAGCAGAGGGAGTACAGTACTGAAAATGAGTTTCAGAGTTTATTGATCAAAGTTGTAAGTACTTTGGGGCGGGGGTTGACAGAGAAGATTTTGCCCTCGTCTGCTGCCTCCCCTAAATAAAATTTAGAAATTGATAACTGTGAAATAAAATTTGAAACAACACTTTGGTGTTGTTTTTTTTAAAGGGAGAATTAAGAGGAAAGAACGTACCCAGTCTACTTTTGAACTATGGTCCATTGGCCCAACTTCTGTTAGCCTGAATGTTGGACTGAGCTTTGCAAGACATAAATATCTCAGGAGAACTCAGCCAAAAGCTGAATTGTGGCTTACTTGTGATGGCCTACATAGACAACAACAGATGTCCCTCAAACCACTGCTTCATGTGCACTTCTGGAAGTCTGCCATTCAACATATATATATATATATATTTGTTTTCTGAGATTTTCGCAGGTGTTTGTATGTAGGTCTTTGGTTATTTGGGTTTTCTCCCGGGTAAAATTGGAAGCGTCTTGGCAACGTTTCACACATTGCTCCCAGAAGCACGAAGCTGAAGCCTGAAGATGACGAATGAGATTTCGTTGAAACGTTGCCAAGACACTTCCAATTTTACGTGGGAGAAAACCTGAATAACCTAGACATACATATATATATATATATGTATATATGTGTTTTCTGAGGTTTTCACGGGTGTTTGTATGTAGGTCTTTGGTTGTTCGGGTTTTCTCCCGTGTAAAATTGGAAGTGTCTTGGCGACGTTTCGACGAAGTCTCATTCGTCATCTTCAGGCTTCAGCTTCGTGCTTCTGGGAGCAATGTGTGATCGCAGCTGTTTTTTCCTTTTAACTGCTAGTGGGGGTTTGAACTGATTGGGTGGGAGTTTGGCTGTGCTCTAATTGGCTGGGGGTTTTTTTGTGCTCTGATTGGCTGGGGGTGTGTCCTGTTTGGGTGGGGGCTTGGTTGTGCTCAGTTTAGTCTGTGTTGCAGAGGGACTTGAGCTGGTGAGCTGCATAGCTGTTGTTTGGCTTTGTGGTCGTGCTACATCTTCATAGTGGGTGTCAGTCTGAAGATGAAGATGTAGCACGACCACAAAGCCAAACAACAGCTATGCAGCTCACCAGCTCAAGTCCCTCTGCAACACAGACTAAACTGAGCACAACCAAGCCCCCACCCCAACAGGACACACCCCCAGCCAATCAGAGCACAAAAAAACCCCCAGCCAATTAGAGCACAGCCAAACTCCCACCCAATCAGTTCAACCCCCCACTAGCAGTTAAAAGGAAGAAACAGCTGCGATCACACATTGCTCCCAGAAGCACAAAGCTGAAGCCTGAAGATGACGAATGAGACTTCGTCGAAACGTCGCCAAGACACTTCCAATTTTACACGGGAGAAAACCCGAACAACCAAAGACCTACATATATATATATATATATATAACATACTTATGCTTATATATTATATAGTTATTTCATGCTTATTCTTATATATAAAGGTAAAGGTAAAGGTTCCCCTCATACATACATGCTAGTCGTTGCCGACTCTAGGGGGCGGTGCTCATCTCCGTTTCAAAGCCGAAGAGCCAGCGCTGTCCGAAGACGTCTCCGTGGTCATGTGTGGCCGGCATGACTCAACACCAAAGGCACACGGAACGCTGTTACCTTTCCACCAAAGGTGGTCCCTATTTTTTCTACTTGCATTTTTATGTGCTTTCGAAACTGCTAGGTTGGCAGAAGCTGGGACAAGTAACATAACATAACATAACATAACATAACATAACATAACATAACATAACATAACATAACATAACATAACATAACATAACATAACATAACATAACATAACATAACATAACATAACATAACATCAGAGTTGGAAGGGACCTTGGAGGCCTTCTAGTCCAACCCCCTGCCCAGGCAGGAAACCCTATACCATCTCAGTCAGATGGTTATCCAACATTTTCTTAAAAATTTCCAGTGTTGGAGCATTCACAACTTCTGAAGGCAAGTCGTTCCACTTATTAATTGTTCTAACTGTCAGGAAATTTCTCCTTAGTTCTAAGTTGCTTCTTTCTTTGATCAGTTTCCACCCATTGCTTCTTGTTCTACCCTCAGGTGCTTTGGTGAACAGTCTGACTCCCTCTTCTTTGTGGCAGCCCCTGAGATATTGGAACACAGCTATCATGTCTCCCCTAGTCCTTCTTTTTGTTAAACTAGACATACCCAGTTCCTGCAACCGTTCTTCATATGTTTTATCCTCCAGTCCCCTAATCATCTTTGTTGCTCTTCTCTGCACTCTTTCTAGAGTCTCAACATCTTTTTTACATCGTGGCGACCAAAACTGGATGCAATATTCCAAGTGTGGCCTTACCAAGGCATTATAAAGTGGTACTAACACTTCACGTGATCTTGATTCTATCCCTCTGTTTATGCAGCCCAGAACTGTGTTGGCTTTTTTAACAGCTGCTGCACACTGCTGGCTCATATCTAAATGGTTATCCACTAGGACTCCAAGATCCCTCTCACAGGTACTACTATTGAGCAAGGTACCACATATACGGTACTGGTGCATTTTGTTTTTTTGGCCTAAATGTAGAACCTTACTTTTTTCACTGTTGAATTTCATTTTGTTAGATAGCGCCCAATGTTCAAGTCTGTCAAGATCTTTCTGTAACTTGAGCCTATCTTCTGGAGTGTTGGCTATTCCTGCCAGCTTGGTGTCATCTGCAAATTTGATGAGTAACGGGAGCTCACCCCGTTACACAGCAGCACTAGGGATTCGAACCGCTGAGCTGCCGAACTTTCGATCGACAAGCTCAACAAGCTCCTAGCCCCTGAGCCACCTATTCTTATATATACTATGTGACAAAATAAATAAAAAAATAAATAAACATCTGATCTGCTCCTATGAGACTTATCACCTTCCTCTTGCTGCATTCACCTCTTCTCCAGTGCCATGGTATTTAGCAGCAGCCTCTCAAACATATATTTAAAGAAACCCATTCTACAACATAATGGAAGTAGGAGGCAAGGAAATCTGCATTGATGCATGAGCTTGCAAGATGTATATATCTAGCCCTCAACTCATCTGTACTGTAGTTATTAGAATATATGATTGGAGCTGTCTTACTTAGCCATGAAGCTAACGTGCCTTGGGCTTTTCCTTAATCAGCTGTGAATGATTGCTTTATACTTCAAAATCCTTTTATATCTCTCTGTTTTAGCTTAAGGTCGGTAATTGCCTGACAGAGTTTTTGATGTATATTCTTGGAGGTTTAAAAGTTTATAGCTTGTTGGGTTCTTAAAGACATAGCACTTAATCTTTAAATCATTCTTTCAGACATAAAACACCTTTCTTTTTAAAGAAACAAAAGGATAACATAGTTTGTTTAGCACAAAACAGCATTCACACAATAAAATTGCTAAATACTTCTATCTTAAGGCTTGTAAAGGAAGGCTGAACTATTAATAGACAATACAACGAACTGAACTGTCCATTTCAGATAGCCTGAATGGTTCATATTTCAGGTTCCATTCCACTCTTATTATTTACTAAAAAATTCACATATGAGTAGCTAACCAGAGATAACATTGCTTTTCTTTTTAAAACATACCAAATAGCTCTAGTAATGTATATATTTATCTATTTAAGAAAATATATACAACTTCCCAACTCACTCTCAGTGACTATATCAATAACTCCGCCCTCATCCCACTTGTGACAATCATCAAATAAGCAATTCTTAGGTCCCCAGATCCATTGGCAAAATCAGGCTTTTGTGAAAGAGTATCAAAGTGGGGGCCAAGCCTATCTCCACAGGGATGATGTTTCATTGGCATGGAACCACTATGGAGAAGGCCCTTGGTCCTGGTTGGTGGGCCAGGGAGCTGCAGCATTCTCAGATTCTCTGCTCTTGTGGGTAAGGTAGATGTAAGTGGGAAAAGACGGTCCTTCAAATAATCAGGTTGCAAGCCATTTAAGGCTTTGAAGGTGACAACCAACACCTTGAATTTGACCCAGAAGCAAATTGGCAGCCAGTACAGTTCCCAAATAGGAGATGTTACATGTGTACCTCTCGGGCCTGCCCAAAACCATTTTGAAACAATGGAAACTTCTGGATACTTTTCAAGGGCAGCCCCATGTAGAGCACAATACAATAGTTCAGACAGATGGGAGGTGACTAGAGTGTGTGAGCAGGAATTGGTGCAGGGAAGGGCATAACTGGCAAACAATCCTAAATTGCACAAAAACCTTCCTGGCATCTGCTTCTTGAACAGAAGATGAGTCCAGGAGAACCCCCAGATTATAGACTGAGTCTGTCTGGGGCAGTGCCACCCAATAGAAGACCAATATAAGGTCAATATAAGTGCATGTTTCTAAAACACTGGTGCTTGCACTCATATTCCCTAGGATCCTGCCCACTTCCTCAGGCAACAGAGTCAAACCATCCCAGATAACTGGCAAGAATCTGCCTCAGGTGCCTCCACCAGACCAGCAACCACACTGCCATCTAACTAGGAATGAGTGATTTTGTCTTCCAGAAAATCAGCAAATTTCTCAGTGCACTCCTTCATGTAGACTCCTTCCCAGGAGGTCTCACTTTAAAGAGGGTCGTTGGCTGATTATCTGCAGATGTAATTAGTGAGAAGTACTTATGCTTCATTGACTGAAAAGCCATGAAGTAGGCCTTAATAACAGCTCTTACCCATGTTCAATGTAGTTCATCCTTTGTCTTCTGCCAGCGATGTTGTAGGTATCTCTTTGCCCATTTCAGATTCCTGGGTATATTGCACAGATAAAACCATACTCCCTCAAACTAGAATATCTATATAGAAACTTATTTAATATTTTATACAACCTTCCACTTTTTAATTATCTCACAATCCTATCTGAATAACTATGCCCATGTTATGATTCTTTAAGTTCTGATAGAGTATTATTAGATACCATGGTTAGAGTTAGCATAAGGAATATAAATTGCTTTTTTGGTACATTGGGAGGGTTTTTTGCCAGAATACTTTTTGCTTTATTAGCTTAGGTGGCTAAATGCTTTGCCTTGAAGACTTCATATATTCAGTTCATATGTAGTCCATGTTTAACTATGGCAACTGGGACTGTCAGAATTGTTGCTAAGTGACATAGTCATGTGACTGTGGCTTTATGACCATGTTTATTTTATTTTATTTGATTTTTATACCGCCCTTCTCCCGAAGGACTCAGGGCGGTGTACAGGCATAATAAAAAACCGACAATACAATATACAGATTTAAAATACGATTTAAAAAACTTATTTAAATTAGCCCAGTGATTAAAATTTACCATACTAAAACCCCGTTTAAAATTAATAAATTTAACATTAAAATCCCGATTTAAGCCAGCCCCGCGTGGATAAAAAGATGAGTCTTGAGTTCGCGACGAAATGTCCGAAGGTCAGGTATTTGGCGTAGTGGAGTGCCAGGTCTCAATTGTAGTTGTAACCTGAGGACTACCTATATCCATGATGGAGAACCTATGGCATGTGTGCCACAGGTGGCACATGGAGCCATATCTGTGGGCACGCGAGCGTTGCCCTAGGTCAGCTTCAGTGCTCATGTGCACACCAGCCAGCTAATTTTCGGGCCTGGGCCCATTGGAAGTTGGGAAACAGGCTGTTTCCAGCCTCCAGAGGGCCTCCATGGGGTTGGGGAAAGCCCTCCCCAGGCTCCTAGAAACTCTTTGGAGCCTGTGGAGGGTGAAAAACGGGCCTACCGGGCCCACCGTGCCATTGTGTGCCAAAAGCGTGGGGAACATGGGGGGGGCGTGTGTGCATGTGCAGAGGTTGGGGGGCATTGAATTATGGGCATGGGCACGCGTATGCACGACCTCCCCCGCACTCCCCCCTGCTTTTGGCACGTGACTGCCAAAAGGTTATCCATCACTGACCTATATAGTGAAGGCCATCAATTTGAGGATTGGTCACAAATGTAGTTTTTATCACTGTCATGAGTGCAAATAATTATTAAATGAAGCAGTCACTAAACAGGACTATCTATAGTAAATAATCCATAGTAATAGAAACCCTGATCAAGATATAGAAAGGCAAATTCAGTGTCAGATTTCATTCTTCAGGACTAACTAGTGAAATTTCCTCACTAAAATGAAGCAAGATGAAATAGCCTTTGCAACATCTTGAAAACCAGTTTTGAAAATTTAGGCATACCCAGCTAATTACCAATATAAGTACACAGTATTTTTTTTCATATAATTTAAACTGTCGTAGCTTCATAGTTCATATTTAAAGTCTATGAATATAAACCAAGTGTAACAAAATGATCTAGAAACGAAGAGTCCTTATTTGTAGCACACAGGGAGGCAGAAAGAAAATCTCCTCTGGGACTTCAGCAGGGACAAAGGTTAAAGATATCTTTCCTACAGTCCAGCCTCATTGTCACTAGCAATAATAACAAAAAGAAGCAGCAAGACTAAAGGTAGAATGCCATGTTTTATCTGACTCTAAGATTGCAAAATACTCAGAGGTTGGTCTTCTTCCCTCACATACCAACTGTCTTACCCATTCCTGGATGAGGACGCATGTCAGTTTAAGACAGCTTTTTTCAAACTAGGCAACTCTAAAAAGTACGCACGTCAACTCCTAGAATCCCCAGTCAGCATGCTGGCTGGAAAATTCTGGGAGTTGAAGTCCACACATTGCCAAGTTTGAAAAACAATGATCTAAACGAAGACAACAGTGTGTCTCCTCTCTTGGTGCAAATGAGATGCAAATTCACTACTCAGACTAATCAGTCCCATAGAGCTAGTTTTTTGACAATTTATGAGGAAAAACAAATTTCTCAACTGTTGTTTAACAAGCCGTCAGCTTAATCCCCAGTTACTGTCATGGCAGTAGTCATTCGGATCCCTGTGTTGCACTGCCTTTGCAGAGTTTACAGCTGAGCAGATGATAAAATTCTTTTTTGTTTGTTTTGGATACTGAGATGGTACACGATTTTAGACTGTTGATTAAGAAACCATCATCATCAGACCAGGAGATTAGAAAGAAAGAGTTGATATAATTGAAGAACTGCCAAGGCTTTATTATGGGGAAAGTTGGTAAGCAATTTACTGTGCAATCCCATCTGTGTTTATTCATACTGTAAGTTAGTGCTACTGTTCTAAATTGTGTGTGTTTAAAAAAATCAAGGTAGAAAAGAGTAATGGAGGGTGGAACACAGAGGTAGTATTCAGCTGGTTGGCACTGTTTTGCGCAAGCCAGTGGCAGAAATTTGGCCGAGGTCGCAGAATCGGTGGTGATGGCCGGCTGGCCACGCCCTTGAACTAGTCCCCCGCTTGCTGCTCGTTCACCCCACCCCTCATGTTCATTACCACCATGTTCTTCGCGCACATGCATCCCATTGCCTTGCAAATCCAATGGGATGTGTATGCACAAAGAACATGGCAGCAATGGCAGCAGCTTTTTCCGCAACCTCTGTTACTTTTCGGTAGCTTGCAGCCACCCGCCACCTCTTTGCCAGATGCTTTCCAGCAGCGGCGGCTGGCTGGGTGTAAAAACTCTGGTCAGCTTGCCTTCTGGACTCTGGACCAGCTGCCGCAGAAGGTAAGCAGCCCAAACAAAGATGCAGTGGTGGGGAGGAAGCAGGGCTAGGGCTGGGGCCACTAAAGGAGGGGAAATGGGGGCAACTGGCAAAGGGAGAGTGGGGGTAGATAGGTGGAAATTAAAAAAAATAAATCCTACCTTTTCCTGTGGGCGTGGCTAAGTGGGGGACCATGTGACTGAGTGGGCGAGGGCGTGACAGACGTCAAGTTGGCCATGCCCACCTAGCCATGCCCACCAAACCGGTAGCGAAAATTTTTGAAACCCACCACTGGTGGAACAGTGTTTGATTTGTCTGTCCTCAAATCAGAATGGATCACCATTGTTTGCTCTCATCACAGTGTCTTGGCAAAAAGGCAAAAAAAAATTAAATTGAAGGGCAAAACTGTGGTTGGGAAATGGGTTCAAATGTTAAAATAGATTGGAGAATATGCTAGAAAAACATATGAACAGAAGGTATAATTGGTTGGTTAGTAGTTACGTTCATGAATTAGAGGCATGAAGAAGAAACATTAAATATCCCAACTCAGAAATACAATTCAAACACATGTAAAAACTACAAAGGAGAGAAAGGATTTAGCACTAGGTTCAAAGGAAGATGGAAATACTTTCTAAAATCTAGTAGAAATGAAATTGTAGAATGAATGAAAACTTTGTAGAGAAAGAATACATTCAGGAATTAATTTTCTTTAGCAATTAGATATTATAGGCTATAGACCTACTGTCAAATTTACAAGCTTCAGGTACAGATAAAATTCTGTGTATTCTTAATATTTTGTGTAAAGTTGCAGAAATAATTATATCAGTAACAGGTTTGGGTCAACAAATATTGAACAAGAATATGTAGCATAGAAATTAGGAAAGATTTCCTCACATAGTGTTTTGCTTAAACACTTTTAAAGAACAGAACCATATATGGAAAAAATGCCAAATAGACAGGCTTTGGAAAAAATAAAGGGATATGAGATCAAATAACTAATACAAGATGTATAATAGAACAAGATAATATGAGAAGGAAGTTTACCTTTGCTTCAGCAAGATTACAGCAAGGCTTTGTGTAAATCAGGCCAGAAAATGGGACACATTAAAGCTAATGGCAATGTCAGAACATCTGATTATTTTTCTCAGGAATCTTATAAAGTGATTTATTATAAGACTGGTAAGATTCAGAGAGATGACACCTGGAATATAAATAGGAGATGAGAAAACAATTTTGAGTTATGTAAATGACATCATTGTTAGCCAAAAGTAGAAATGATTTACTTAATCATTTTGAATTAAAGACTTATTATGAAAGTAAAAAAAGTTCACCTTGATAAATTCAATATTAAATGTCAATTTATTTACAGCTTCTATAAGCCATATTTTAAATATGACTATTAAGAAGACAACAAATGTTGGCCTGCATATTTAGGAAACTTTAAGCAAAAAAGTGAAAACAATAGAAGGTTATGATTTTTTGGGGGGAGGGGATTTCAAGAATAAAAATTGTCCATGTTCTGCTACAAAGGAGATAAATCCTTGTGAAGACGGCAATGAAAAACCTAGACAAAATCATGAAACACAAGGGCAATTAAATGACAGATCACAATAAATGGTATTTCCATAGGAAAATGTACGTATGGCTATTAAAGCTAAATACTAAGAAAGAAAACAAAAAGATGTCTTCAAGTAATGGATTTGGAACCCATTACTAAGAACTTCATGGACTGATAAATTGGAGGGAATAGAAGAAAATAATGGAGTGATTTGATGAATGGGATTAAAAAAATTAAGCACAAATCCTTGGAAGAACCGAGATATTACCAAAGACAGCTGAAGATAAGTAGTATTTATCCACATAGTCACCAGGAATCAAATTTGACCATGGCACATAATTAAATGAATAGAATAGAATAGAATAGAATTTTTTATTGGCCAAGTGTGATCGGACACACAAGGAATTTGTCTTGGTGCATATGCTCTCCGTATACATAAAAGAAAAGATACCTTCATCAAGGTACAACATTTACAACACAAATGATGGTCAGTATATCATAAATCATAAGGATTACCAGCAACAAAGTTACAGTCATACAGTCATAAGTGGAAAGAGATTGGTGATGGTTAATATAATTAAAATTAAAATGATTAATAATCTAGTCTAGATAAATAATCTAGTCTAGATAAATAATCTAGTCTAAATGACTAGATTAAATCTAGTCTAGTGATTAAGATGCTGATTTAGAAACCAGGTCACCATGAATTCTAGTTCTGCCTTAGGCATGAAAGTTGGCTGGGTGATGCCAGTTGCTCTTTCTCAGCACAACCCACTGCAACAGGGCTGTTATTGTAGAGATAATAGAAGAGAGGAATATATTAGGTATGTTCATCACCTTTAGTTGCTTATAAAAGTAATAAAGGCAGGATAAAAAAAATCTAAAAAAAACCCACCCCGGGATGTAAGAATCAATATTTATTCAGCAATGATGCATGGATCAAGAGGGTTCCATGCTATTTAACTATGGTATAGATAGCTGGTTGTGCATTGCAAATGGTATGAATCTGAAACATAATTTCCTTGCAGTAAAAGGAACAACTCTCATTAAAAAGTATATATGCCCTGGAGTATTTTAGCTACCTGATCAATCTTAGTTTGGGATGCCTAAGGACTTGCCCATGTTCCCTTGCAAAACATTGGATCAACCTAATGATGCTTGCAAGGGAAACATAACTCTGAGTCTGTAGGGATTGGGAAATCAGTCAAATATTTGCATCTATCTATACACTTATGGATGCTACATTTTTAATTTAATGAATGAAAGACCAATTGAGCCAATTAGATACTCCAGTACTTGCTCCGTCTCAATACCATCCAAGCTGCTCTCATTCCTGACACCCTTCAAACCCTTTAATACCTTTATAGAAGAGGATAAAATGCTAGTGTGATGTCAACAAAATCACAAAGCAACAGCAAGGAGATCCATTAAATCTAAGGTTCTTCATAAACACCCAGAAGAGCTGCTATCTTGTGTATATATGAATTACCCAAAACATTGAACCTCACCTGGCTAAATTCATATTCTGGCATCTCTATCTGAGGCTTATTAAGGGTTCTAAATGAACTCTCATGTTTAACAATAGGATTCATATGAATCTTTTATAGCTTCTTGATACCGTCTCTTGAGTTCCTTATTAAAATTCTTTTCATTTTTCTCCCTTTTGTTAAACAAAACGAGGGAAGGGGAGCATGCATTTCATGTCCTGTAGATAAATGTAACAAGTAGATTTTTCTATAGTTTCCTTTCCTAATCACCGGGAATTTCATACGTCGCCTAACATGTTTTTTGACAGCTGCAAAATAAATTTTAAAGGTCAGTTAAATCAGATAAAGCCCCTCTTGGCAGTATTTGCATCCTTAGAATTTTATGGCTAACATTTAGCTTATGCTAGCAAAGCTGCTGGTGAGGATTCTTTAGAGGAAAGAGAATCTCAGAAGAAAAATTGACAAAATAAAGAACAATTAAGCTAGAATGTCATAAACAGTCCCACTGGTATCCATCAGGGGTAAAATCCAGCAGGTTCTGGAGAACCGGTAGCGGAAATTTTGAGCAGTTCGGAGAACCGGGAAATACAATCTTTGGCTGGTCCCAGAGTAGGGTGGGAATGGAGATTTTGCATTATCCTTCCCCTGGAGTAGGATGGAAATAGAGATTTTACAGTATCCTTCCCCTGCCACGTCCACAAGCCACGCCCACCAAGCGATACGACACCCACCAAGCCATGCCCACAGAACAGATAGTACAAAAATTTGAATTTCACCATTGGTGTCCATGATTAGACAGCAGATGATTCTACAAGCATTCATCTCATTTTAAAAAGAACTGTTACCTGCAATGTTTTGGATTTAGCACATTAAAAACCTAGGAGGACTACAACGAATAGATGGCCGTGACTAATTTCTCTTGAATTACTGTGTAATTCTTTATCAGACATGTCCTAATAGGCAAACAGAATGCTATCTTACACCCGCCTCATTGCTTTTCTCAGCAATATATTGATGAGATTTTAGTTAATGAACAAATGTGCCAGGAGTGCTAATTACTTGCTAAGTGAGAGTGATTTAAAACAACACTGAATCCTTATCAGTGACCTACCTTGGCAACAGCTGTGAAAATGTCTTAATAGCTTCCTGAATGCAACTTGGTCAGATTTGAAGATATGGATCTCATTTAGGGGAGCTGGGAATTCACTGTGACCCAATTCACATATACCAGGGATGTCAAACTGGCTGACCATGGGCCAGATGCACAGGCTACGCCCACCTCATCTCCATGAATGGGAAATACATCATAAAATGTCACATGATGGCAACATGACGCCGTGGCATATACTAATCACAGATAAGAAAATTTATGGCTTAACATGATGTATGTTGCAGATGATGCCTACAAAGCTTTTCCTTCTGATATGGCTATGCTGTTGGAAAGTGTAGCAAGGCCTGTTTTAATCTTTCTAGCACCCCAGATGTTAAAAATCTCTTCAGAATGAGGCAATTTCCAAGCACTAACATAAGACAGTGTGATCAACCCCTATGGCATTCTGTTACTTTGGGCCTGCAGAGTAAATTTGTGCTGCAAAATATGTTTTGTTTGCACATTCAGTCAGGAGCCTTGAGCCTGCAACCTATGCACTGTGGCTTTTTACTTTTTTGTACATGTGATGCAAATAGAAAAGATCCAGGGTTTTGTACGACTGTGACCGCCATCTTGATTTTTCTGAAACCCAAATGGCTACCAATGTCTCCAACTCAAGCAGGGGATGTATGTAGATAAAGTGTGTAATCTGCAACAACCTGATAAGTGTGTGTGCATGTATGCCTATATCAGTGGTTCTCAACCTTTATAGTGCTGCGACCCCTTTAATACAATTCCCCACGATGTGGTGATCCCCAATTGTATCGCGGTGATAGGCAGTGATCTCAGCGCACCTCAGCAGCTGCAGAAGGGGGAAAAAAGCGGCAAACTGTTTTTTTTAATTTATCGCACCTGAAGCCGTATTGGCTAGTGATCTGAACTGCTTGCAATTGCCTTGAGGACGGAGGCATTAAAGCGGAGACTCCTCCCCTATTAAGTTTATTGCACCTGAAGCCAGATTAGGCTAGCAATTGGGAGTGAATGCAGCTGGCTTGAGAAGGAGACATCAGAGCAAAGATTTCTCTCTTTTTTAATTCATCGCGCCTGAAGCCGAATTCGGCTAGCAATTTGAAGAGCCTGCAGCTGGTTTGTGGAGTCAACTATTGGAGCGCGATTCTTCGACTCGCAAGTATACTTCCCATATTTCCGATGGTTTTAGGCGACCCCTGGCAAATCGTCATTCGACCCCCAACGGGTCGTGACCCACAGGTTGAGAACCGCTGGTCTATATGGATAAAATTTCACAACAGAAAAAAATCAGCAAAAAAGCATCAAAAGGTTATTTTCTTTGAATGCTCATTAAACCAAAAATGAAAGTTAGTCTTTATTTAAAAGACTAAAGAAAGGAAAGACTATTTATTTAAAAGACTAAGGAAAGAAATCCTTCCAAATTCCTGGCAAAAGAAATACATCTGTACATGACTGTTCAGAAAGATGAAGCTTTCCAACAGGACTTTGTATCATGAGATTGACAAGAAATACTGTCCATCGTAGTGCATGCACTTAATGATATATTTAGTGATGCATTTGAAGCTGTTTCTGTATCCCTATCTTGTTGATGGTGTGCAGTGTCCATTTTGATCTAGCAGAAAGAAATAGCAATCTTATTTACAGCTTAGAGAAGATATTCAAAAGCATATTAAGTGGCCTTGGAATTGCACTTTCTGATTTTATGTACACATTGAACTGAGGAATAATAGAATAGAATAGAATAGAATAGAATAGAATTTTATTGGCCAAGTGTGATTGGACACACAAGGAATTTGTCTTGGTGCATATGCTCTCAGTGTACATAAAAGAAAAGATACGTTCATCAAGGTACAACATTTACAACACAATTGATGATCAATATATCAATATAAATAAAGTGGTTTATTGATTTTTACTTATGATATTTATGAAGCTAACCATAAAACCATAGCACAATGTTTTTCTAACTGTCATGCCTCTTCAAACAATCCATGATTAGAACAAACCTTGTTGTATGGGTTTGAAAACCTTTGGTCCTTTGAATGAAGAATTTAAGGCAGAATCTAGCTGCCTGTTTTCATTTTTTTAAAATTTATTTTTATTTATTTATTCATTTGTCACAACAGTATATATAAGCATAATCATGAAATAACTATACGATATATAAGCATATATATAAGCATAATTATGTAATAACTATATTAATTGGATATAATGAAAGGGAACATTACATTACATTGTACACAATGTAAGCCGCCCTGAGTCTTCGGAGAAGGGCGGGATATAAATGTAAATAAAATAAAATAAAAAATAAAATAAATAAACGTTAGGACAGGAACGGTAGGCATGCTTGTGCTCTTATGCACGCCCCTTACAGACCTCTTAGGAATGGGGTGAGGTCAATAGTAGATAGTTTTTGCAAAAGCTTAACACATTAATTTTTATCCCTCTTTTTTTTTTTGCTGAAGGCAATATGCATATTTATATGTATGAAATAGTTCTAATAGTTCTGATAGTTCCATCAACTGCCGTTCACACATCAGGATTTTATCTGGGATCATTTAGGTGGGTGGAAGCATAGAAGAGGTTACTTTATTAAGGGAAGATGGAATATAAATGCAATAATAGAGAAAAAATGTGAGAAAGGAACAGAGAGATTTTTAATGTAATCCTTGTAGAAGGTACCTGGTACACAGTTATGCTGACTATATTTTCTTGCAAAAAAATAAAGGACATACCTAAAAAGGGCAAATCTGAAATGGATTTATAGCAATTAAAATTTTTAATTGCTTATATGTATAAGTAGCTGTGGTGGCATAGTGGTTAGAATGCAGTACTGCAGGTTAACTCTGCTCATTGCCAGGAGTTTGATACTGACTGGCACAACATTGATGAGGACCCAGATTGTTGGAGGCAATATGCTGACTCTGTAAATTTTGTAAAGCACTGTGAAGATGTATATAAGTCTAAACACTATTGCTATTGCTATAACTTTGCTTTACACAGGAAATTTTTATTTATTATTTCTCCTCACAAAAAATGACTCTGGGAGGCATACAGCAAAAAGAAAAATGGTATAGAAGCAATACACATGTCAAATACATTCATATTAAAAAAGTGCAAGCAACACTGCACAACTTTTAAAAGTATCCCACTATCCGAGGAGGTACATGGCAGCTGCCCTTTATTGTTCTTCATGAATGATATTTTCTCTCTCCCAGCTCTTAGAACATGTCTGTATACATTTCTGAATTATCAGTGACAATACAAAGACTATATTTTGAAACGGTCTTCATAATCCTGAGACATTATATTAGAAAGATGTAGAAAACAGCTTTAAAAACCATTATTTTATGAAGCTACACTGAAAGTTATACTAGATGTAAAAAGTTATTAATGAAGTAAAAAGTTATTAATGACTGATATAGTTTGGATTGTGCAGCCAAGATAACTCTTGATGGTAAAAATTGTTTAGTTATCACACAGTAAATACACTTCAGTACAAAAACACATTTACAATTTACAAATAATGGTACTTTAGTGATTATCATACTATAAGTAGATGTATCTTCTCTTTTCTACTATTAGCTAAATGAGCTTCAATTATGTCTACAGATTTTTTTTCAGCAAGAGACAACAGAGTGATAATCTTGTCAAAATAATCTGATTTGGCCAGTTCATATCCCACATCATAATGACATTCCCCATTGGCAAACTTAATGAAAATTAATATTTCCTGAATAGGAGCAAATACTTTCAATATCTGATCATTGTTGAGAGCATCTACAAAGTTTTTGTTGTTGTTATTGTACAGTTACTAAGTTGTGTCCGACCCTTCACAACCCTATGGACCAGGGGTCTCCAACCTTGGTCCCTTTAAGACTTGTGGACTTCAAATCCCATAGTTCTTCAGCCAGCTTTGCTGGCTGAGGGATTCTGGGAGTTGAAGTCCACAAGTCTTAAAGGGACCAAGGTTAGAGACCCTTGCTATGGACCACAGCACAACAGTCTCTCCTATTCTCCAGTGTCTTTGGGAGTTTGCCCAAACTCATATTCACTGCATCAATGACAATATCTAACCATGTCATCCCATTCTCCTTTTGGTTTTACACATTCTTTTTGAGACTTGCATTTATTTCAGGAAAATCTCTGTATTATCCAACATTATTCTTATCTATGAGGACAGCTAGACCAGCTCCATGAAATGTGTTTTTACTACTTTTTTTTTATTTTGCTCTTTCACTTTCAAGCTTTTTTGTTCCAGTTTGTAATTTAATTGTCCTGCTGTTTTGGTTTTTCATCTGTATCTCTTAATAAGCCAGTTCTCTTTTTATTAGTCAGTTCTTTTAAGTTTTTAAAGGTAAAAATAATTTTACAGCAGCAAATATATTGTCACCAGCTTCATACATTGTACAGCCTTTCTGAGTTTCAGTTTCACCAACTCATACTGGCATACTTGATCTGGTATGTCCCTGAATTATCCCTTATGATATTGTGCTTTGCTGTCCCCAACAATAATTCTCTGAAATTCAGAAGGATCATAAAAATAATCTCTACTGAAGGTTGAAATTTGTGCCTTTTGTTTTATTGGTGTTTTATTTATTTATTGGTTTGATTTATTGGTTTTTGTTTTTCACAAGGAATACCATATGGTTCAGCTACCTGAAGTCCAGTACTTGATTTCAGGACAACAAATGGTTGTCAGGTTCCAATTCTTCACAGAGGAGTGAAATCCAGAAGGTTCTGACAGGTTCTGGAGAATCGGTAGCGGAAATTTTGAGTAGTTCGGAGAACCAGTAGCGGAAAGTTTGTGTAGTTCAAAGAACCGGCAAATACCACCTCTGGTTGGCCCCAGAGTGGGGTGGGAATGGAGATTTTGCAATATCCTTCCCCCAGGAGTGGGAAGGGAATGGGGATTTTGCAGTATCCTTCCCCTGGAGTGGGGTGGCATTGGAGATTTTGCAGTATCCTTACCCTGCCATGCCCACCAAGCCACACCATGCCCACCAAACCATGCCCACAGAACCGGTAGTAAAAATATTTGGATTTCACCACTGCCTCACATGGTTGTTGTTGTAGGGAAAAAGAGGAGGAAGAAGGTGTGTTAGATACGTTTGCCACCTTGAGCTATTTGTATAAACAATAAAGGTGGGTTAAACGATAATTCAGTTTCCATATTTTTCACATGAATGTGAAAGACTGTGCATTAAGCAGCACCATGAACTTTATATGGCTTGATTTTAAAATTTTTAATTTGCTTTTATAGGTTTTAAATTTTTATAGGGTGATTTTTATAGGGTGTTACTGTATTTTAAATTTTTGGCCAATTGAATAAGTTTTTTAAGGGGTGTTCTTAATATTATATGTACTGTTCTCTTTGTGTTTTATTTTGACTGTGCACCGCCCTGAGTCCTTCGGGAGAAGGGCGGTATACAAATTAAAATATTATTATTATTATTATTATTATTATTATTATTATTATTATTATTATTATTATTATTATTATTATTATTATTATTATTATTATTATTATATGGTAAACATTAAATGACCAAAACAAAGGACAAAAGTGAGTTTTTGAAAAATAAATACATTTAAAGGACAGATTTTTGAAATAAAGGGCTGTCCTTATAATAAGGAATTCATGTCACTGTATTCATAGTGCATGTTGGTTTATGTATATGCAACTGTGGTGGCAGAACATTCATTTTTCTGCAGTGTTGATGAATGCATCTGATATATGCACACTAAGGTGTGGAGATCAATCACATGTATCAAGAATATTGTAAGAGAATATAAATGGTATATTTTAAATAACAGCCATATTTCATCAACTTTAAGTCCCTTAAAGCCTTTTATTTTTCTTAAAATCTCTTGACAGCCATTTTGGAAATCTACATATATAATAGATTAACTCTTTTTGGTTCATAGGCAAGTCATAAACATTGTACCAGAGTTTCCCTCAGGTGAAAGATTGGCTTAATACAAAATCCAATTCTCAGTCAGAATGGCTGGAAGCGCTGAAACACACTGTAGGAAAATGGAAAACAAGAGACATAAAGTTCCTAGTGATAAACCTGAACCACAAAGATCATAATGATGCACAGCTGTAATGAATAAGATTCCAACCAAGAGCAAGAGACAATCTCATCACTCAGTTAACAGCAGGTGGTATTTGCGTATTAAAAGATCAGTAACCGTTTAGAAGCTGCACTTTTGTTGAGGGAACAACAGCAAACATGAATAACAGCAATTACACTATGACAATTGGCAGCATCTCATCAGGATCTGTATGGCAGAGAGAAGAGATTAAATTTATCTAGCAATGAGTCGCAAAGCACTGCTGAGAAAAAATGACATTTTCTTGGAGACTGCCTACACATACTGCTGGCTAAAGAAAAGCTGTTGGCTTCTGCAGCCATTCACTGAAATTTCAGTCTGTTCCATAGTTCAGTATAATTTTTTTAAAGAATGCTCATGTTTGCGTATCAAACAATGTCATGTTTTGGTATGTTCACAAGGAACACTATAATATAACCTTCTGGCATATCAGCCTTCCAACATTTGGTATTTTCAGATATGCCTATAAAGCTCTTTTTTCCACCCACTTAGTTATGTTGGTCAAGTACAATGAGTGCTGCAGTCCAACATATGTGGAAAACACTGGATTTGATAGCATGGTACCATTCAGTTCATTGCTGTTGAAATCCAAACTGGAAATTTCATTATATTGCATAACCTTCAAGGCATTTGCCTGCACTTCAGCAATAAAATACAGTTTTGACAAGTTCCCATTTGAGTGATATATGCAAACACTGGAAGGGAGGGAGGGAGGGAGGGAGGGAGGGAGGGAGGGAGAGAGAGAGAGAGAGAGAGAGAGAGAGAGAGAGAGAGAGAGAGATATCCTCATATAACAATTACATTTAGTTTAGTGGAGCAGAAGGTAATGCATGTGGGATGCAATGCCCAAAATTTCCATTGGATTTATGCCACTTTGGGCAATATCTTTAATGATGTTATTATGTAAATAATATAGTTTGCATCATTTTCAGACAATCGGGAACAATGTTGTGTACCTCCTCTCCCATTTGGCCCATTAAATCATGATTTCACCATACTTTAAAAAGCTTTAATCTTCTCATCGTTCCCATCACCAATCTCTTTCCACTTATGACTGTAACTTTGTTGCTGGCAATCCTTATGATTTATATTGATATATTGACCATCATTTGTGTTGTAAATGTTGTACCTTGATGAACATATCTTTTCTTTTATGTACACTGAGAGCATATGCACCAGGACAAATTCATTGTGTGTCCAGTCACACCTGGCCAATAAAAAAATTCTTTTCTATTCTTTCTATTGATGTACAGTAAATAATAATTCAGTTTCAGGCTACAGGCATAATTTTGGAGTCAGTCCTATTTCACTCAAGGCACTTGCAGAAGCGCTTTGGCTCACTTTGGGATAGGCTGTGGACCACTTTGTGGTCACAACATTCTCTGTTTGGGAAGCTACTGTAAGTCAATTTATTTCTGAGTCTTTATTAGAAATTGCACAAAACTGGTATTTTCCTTTGGATTGCTAAATCTTGTGCATGGTCTATTTTAAACGTTTGCTTCAACCTGTCTTCTGACTCTTAGGCTTCAGGCACTCCTCTCTCTCTCTCTCTCTCTCTCTCTCACTCACTCATGTTATAAAACAGTGAGATAGAGGAAGAATCCAGATACAAATACAAGACACCAAAATGTGTGTGTTTGTGTGTGTGTGTAAGAGAAAGAGAGAGAGAGAGAGAGAGAGAGAGAGGGATGTAGCCAATGCAGTGACAAATTTTCTTCCCATAACTATGCTTTTGGGGAAGGTCTGGTTCTTCATTTCTTACTTTGCAGAATATTCTCTTAAAAGCTTCACTCTGTCATGATCATCAATAAATTGACAGTCCCTTGAAGGGGAAAAAAATTGCTCTTGGATCTTATAAGCATACCTTGGCACATATTCTGTATAGCAACTGGTGGTGGCTTATCCCAGGTTGGTCATCTTTGAATTCCAGCAGGAAAGAATTTGCTAATTACTGCCAGTGTAGCATTGCTCAGGATGGCTCTACAGAGAGCATGGCATTCTCTGGGATCATGGGATTTATCCTAAACTATTTCTTCCTAATTCCAGGATGTAGCAAAGCAGCTGTTTGCATGAGTCCTTTTTATTTTTAAAACTGTCTTTCTTTTTAAAGAAGGACAAACCTTTACTAGTGTGCAGCAGATACTGCTAAAGAATGCACGTACATATATTTTTATATGTAAAGTTGAGAAAATTCCTGCAAATTTTAATTTTCTGTACTTCATTAAATTATCTATGCAGAAATATCCAGCAATAAAACGAAATGCACTAAAATGTCCCCTGACGTTGCTTTGGCAAATATCTGAAATACAAAGCTTGCTATTTTTGCTTTGAAAGCAACCATGAGATGCATTAAGTGAAAGTAATCAATATAAAAAAAGCAAAAAATCTTAAAGTATTAAAACAAGATTAAAAAAATGAAAAATGAAAAAGGCAATGGAAAGACATATGCAGAAAAGTACAGATTGTGAAGTTTGCCTTCCTGTCCATAAGCAGGTCATTCAGCATTTGAAGATACGGACAGAATTGTAGGCCACTAACAGAACAGAGGCTGATCCATAATTCATCCCTGAAACTACAGTCTTTGTGTTGTCTAAAGATAGATAGCTATGTTTTTATGAGGTTAAAGTTCACTTCACTAAATTCAATCCTACCATAACTGGCTTCTTGGCATCAAATGATTTTCATTTATAATACTTGACATCCGTGCAATGGAAAGTAGTGGGCGAAAGATGAAATCTCTACCTAAATTACCATTCCTGAAAGTAAAAATACTGTAAGTCTATGCATGCCAGAAGAAAAGTCTACATAGCGATAGAGGTTCTTCTATTTTTGACCTTTCAATGATAGATTGTATTCATTCTTTTCATTTCCATATGACGAGGATTGACAATTTTTTCATGAACACAGGCTGAACTTTATTTTTTTTTAAAGTTGGTAAGATCACATGTACATACAATTTTGTGTTTCTTTTTCTCGATTTATTGGAATGGAATGGGACTAAGCTTCTTCTTTTGGAAAACCATGTAAAATCAATTTTAGAAGTCATGCATTAGTTTCCTTGTTTCCCCACATCAGAAAAGAAGGTTATTTAGGGTGGAGGGAGGAGAGGATGTAGGTAAGAGAAGGAGAGGAAGGTCTGGAAAGTAGAAGAAGGTAGAAGAGGGAAGAGTGTTAAAAGGGGGTGTGTGTGACTGGGCAAGCCCGACTAATTGTATATAACTGTACATTGGATGAGCTGTTTGATATGATTGTAAAAATAAAACTTTTTTATGAAAAAAGTTTATTTGTGGGATGTTTTTGTCAATCTTTGCCATATATCAATCTGTGTCAATACACGGTACATTCAATGTCCAACCATCAGGTTAGTGGCCTGCTGTGATTTGTTAGAATTGCTTCAATTATTAAGGATTGTTAAATTGCGGTGGAGCAGTGGTTAGAATGCAGTATTACAGGCTAACTCTGCCCACAGCCTGGAGCTTGATCCTGATGGGCTTGAGGTTGACTCAGTCTTTCATCCTTCTGAGGTAAGTAAAATGAGGCCCAGATTATTGGGGGCAACTCTGTAAATTGCTCAGACACAGAGAATGCTGTAAAGCAATATGGAATAATATATAGGTGCTTTTGCTATTGCTACTATGAAATATGTAAGGGCAGACTTGACTAGACAATATATTGAATATGAGGCTAATGTGACTGTTTTTCATCACCAATGCAACGTAATATGTTTCAATGAGATGATTGAAACTGCAGGTGACATTCTCTGCTTCAGTGCTCTGATTAAAAGTTCTTGAACACTTATTGAGACAAAGAAAAGATGCTTCAGTCAAACTTTGAAGGAAGCAGAGAGCTTCTCTGAAGGGCTATACAGCCCTATCAAATCATACATCAGTTTTAATTGTATGGATGTTGGTTGTGTAGCAATAACTTGGTTTATTTCAAGTGTGCTTTTTTGTTCTGCATGTAAAAAGTAGATATAATCTAGAACTATATTATGGCAATTATGATAATCAAGAATCAAGATCATGTGACATGCTAGTACCACTTTATAATGAGCTGGCAAGACCACACTTGGAATATTGTATACCGTTTTGGTCACTACAATATAAAAAAGATGTTGAGATTCTAGAAAGAGTGCAGAGAAGAGCAACAGAGATGATTAGGGGACTGGAGACTAAAACATATGAACGGTTGCAGGAATTGGGTATGTTTTGTTTAATGAAAACAAGTACCAAGGAGACATGATAGCAGTGTTCCATTATCTTAGGAGCTGCCATAAAGAGAAGGAGAGGGTGTTAACAAATTCTCCAAAGCACCTGAAAGCAAGTCAAGAAACAATGGATGGAAACTAATCAAGGAGAGAACCAAGCTAGAACCAAGAGAAATCGCCTGTCAGAACAATTAATCAGTGGAACGACTTGCTGCAGAAGTTGTGGGTGTTCCAATACTGGAGGTTTTTAAAGAAGAAATTGGACAATCAATTGTCCAATTGTATAGGGTTTCTTGCTTGAGCAGGGGAGAGGACATCAAGGTCCCATTCAAGTCTGTTATTCTGTTTTTCTGTCATTATTAGATGACTTCAAGTGAAGATATTATGTACTGGATAGCACAAGACAATCAAGAACAGTATGAATAGTTACCCATAAGATCTGTGAGGAAGTGAAGGAGTCTATTATTTCTATATTTTCAGCTTTCATTTTGTTTTTAAAAAGCAGCTTGCTAGAGGATCTTTTTAGTAGTAGAGATTTAAGGTAAAACAGAGTTTCTCTTCTGCCCGTTTTATAAGAAAAGTCTATTCTTGTTTTTGATTGTTTTTAATCCAATGAAGAAACAAGCAATGTTTTGCAGATAATGTTTTTTTTTTCTTAAATCTTTCCTGGTGGGAAATGACTGTTGCTTCTTAAGAAACAATTCAGTAATCCAGGCCTTTGATGTTGTTATGATTAGACAATAATGTGGCTGTCCAAAATGAAAAGGTAGAAATAAAAACTGAAACTTATAAGAGTACATATACATACGCACACACACACATACACACATTACTGAACATTTAAACATTTAAAATGTTATCCTCCCTATATATATGTATGTATGTATGTATGTATGTATGTATGTATGTATGTATGTAAAACCGATCATTGTTTTATCCATGCCTGAGGCACTGGCATAATCATTCCCTGAGGGGAAGACAAGGATGGGCTGCAGTGCAGACCATGGACCTGGTGTTCCCAAACCCTTTAATATAGCAGTTGAAAATAAAACACAAAATTCACATTTTAAGGGTTGAATGGAGATTTGGGGGACACAGCACTTGAATGAAACCCAGACTTAACTAGGGTTAATCGCACTAACCTATTTTGCACATTGGTGTTCTCTGAATGTGTTGACAACGATATTAAGATCAATTTCCTATGAGAGACAGACTGAGATTGAGTGTGGCATGAATAATGCTTGGTTATAAAAATGCCTGTCCTAGAAAGATCCCAAGAATTTCTTATATTCAGGATGAGAATAATCAGGGTTACGTCTATTATTTTTATCAATTGTTTCTGGCAGCTACTGTCCTAGAGTGATCCTGATATTTTTTGGCAAAGGAAGCTTAATATTTTAAATTGTGTTTCTTGGCAATGTCCAATATTATATCATGGTGAAGTTGTGGTTGAAAAACATCCATATTAATTCTGTAAAAATATGAAATGTTTGTGCTATCCTAACCTCCAGAGGCAAAAATTTTCAATCTCACTCATGTGTTAACATCTTTCAGAAAGACAGCAATAGTATAAACTATTACTAGGCATGGACAAATGTCCACAGAATATATTTTGTAATATTCTTTAGGAAACTCAAATGGACAAGACTCCTACTGAACATTAATACACCATGGGATCTTTTTGCTCCTAGGAAGACTTAAATGCTATATTTTCAATTGCCCTCATTGATTCAAAATTGTTCCATACTTTACTTTTTTTGCCAGAAGATAAAGGAGATGCCTGATGAAATTGTATATAAGCTTTTTATAGGATTGTGTTTAGGGAATCTAATCAAAGAAAGAGAAGCACCAATAAAAGTGCCGTGTGAAGTAGGTTTCTGCAAGTTCCTCATATGTTCATTTATCTTTGCCACAGGATATTTTCTTTCTTGAGAATACAGGTCTTCAAGGAATTCAATCATCTCCCTGTAATTACAAACTGTGAATTGTAGGGAAACGATTCTCAAAGACTTCGTTGTGGGGTAAAATGGTCACAGATTTATGTTGCCCCGTCCTTGTCAAAAATCCTTCAACCAGGGAAGAAGTTTTGGGGAATTTCTGATGAAGTTAATTGGGTCAGTTATTTCACTAGGCACATTCCTATACTTATTGTTTCTTGATATATCTTTATTATGAAATGTGTTCATATCATCTACTGCACAGTGAATAACAGTGGACCTCTCTGGAGCCTCTTCCTTCACAAGAGCCTATAATGTCTAGCAGCTTTAGACACTCTCTGATAATATTGGTTGTAGCACTGACTCAAAGGGAGGTTGAAGTGGCAGAAAACAATATTTCAAGTTAACAGAAATTTTGCAGTTGGGTCACAACCTCTACCATCCCATCTCTGTCTCCTTCCCCCACAAAAATCCTTGGTAGGTAAAATAAATATGGAAGCTGTTCTACTGCACTGATATCTGCAATTTCAGTCATACTTGATACTACAACACATTATTGTCCTGATCTCGGAAGAATATATGTAGAACTATGGTCTCAAGCATCTTATTCATCATCTCAGGTGATAGCCATTTGTAACTTATATTGTTCAGCCATAAGCTCAACTGTGGAATATTATCTGAATGTATCATCTGGAGCTAACTCAGATTCCCCCCACCCCAGTTTTTCTCAGAAAGGCCACAAAGAACAACACAAACCAGTTATCAAATTGATAAAATGACTAAGCGGTACTGTTTTACCCTTTACACATAGCTCCAGTTTGCCTTCTGAAAAACTGTAACAACTGTTTAACATGGTTTTATTAGCCATATAGTGCAGGCAGCTGAACAGTGCAATTAAATACTGATGGGTGTTAATTTGTACAGCACTTTTTTCCATGAATGAAGGCTTGATACACATTCTGTTTCTTGTGTTTGGAAAAGGAACATTCATCTGACTGAGCAGTAAATGCTGCAATAAATTGCCCAGTTTTAAACAAATATGCAGCCACTCATATTTTGTTTCCAAATCACAAATACTTATGTGTTCCTGATTTCTACTTTGTCTTTCAAAGCCTTAACCAGTGAGTGCATTCCTACCCTATTCACATTCCCAGTTGAGCAATGTGTGGTGTAAGTACATTAAAAGTATTGATAGCTGTTTTTTCCTCCCTAATGCCATAGTACGTTACCCATAATAGAGTAACAGCTACAGCCCATGGAGTCAATTGAATCTCAGGATGACTATTGAACTTTTTGATCAGAACCTTTTCAAGGTGATGGAGAAATTGATATCTCCCAAATACAAACTGGCCATGCCAGGTTCAGATCAGTGGTGAAATGCATTTTTTTTACTACTGGTTCTGTGGGCATGGCTTAGTGGGCATGGTGTGGCTTGGTGGGTGAGGCTTGGTGGGCATGGCAGGGGAAGGATACTGCAAAATCTCCATTTCCACCCCACTCCAGGGAAGGATACTGCAAAATCCCCATTCCCACTGCACTCTGGGACAACTGGTATTTGTCAGTTTTCCGAACTACTCAAAATTTCTGCTATCGGTTCTCTGAACTACTCAAAATTTCTGCTATTGGTTCTCCAGAACCTGTCAGAACCTACTGGATTTCACCTCTGGTTCAGATTAATCTAGACCAGCATTGTAGTGAAGAGGCACAGAACTGGGGATGGCAGTACAGAGACAAAAAAGAGAAACACTCAACCACAGCCCTTCTTCCTACTCTCTAGTGCTTCCTGCACTATTATTAGCTAACAACAACAACAACTGGATAAAATAGCAAAATACAAAGACCTGCAAATAGAAATAAAACAACTGTGGCAAAAGCAAGCAAAGTAGTACCAATAGTAATAAGTCCCTTGGGTGCAATCCCCAAACAACTGGACTGCCACATGAATATCATCAGCATTGACAGATTCACCATCGGTCAATTGCAAAAGGTAGCTTTACTCACAACAGCTTACATTCTGTGACAATATTTGTGTCACCATCAAAGTTCAAACATCCAGATCTGCCTATCCCAGGTCCTTGGAAAGGACTTGATAGATAGACAAAAATGTCAAATCCAGTCTGAACATCTGGCTGAGTATGCAACAAACCATAATAATAATAAAAACTAACACAGCAGGAGACTGAAAAACATCAGACTATTCCATATAGTTGCCATATGCCATTTTCCCCACGGTCACAAATGGATTTCCTGGCAGGATTGGCCTAAATCACAATTTCTCAATCATGGATGTAAAAATTGGAAGGATAAATGAGCCCCTATTCTGAACAGGGATATAAAGTCATTTGGTTCATCAGACTCCTAAAATGGGACACAGTAATTCCAAGAGATGGCAACATTGCTTGGGGCTCAGGTTCCTGAGGCTAATTCCTCAACACTGTCAAACTATTTACTAAGTCTGCATTACTATTAATTTTCTCATCATTCCTATCACCCATCTCCTCTCACTTATGACTGTATGACTGTAAATTTGTTGCTTGTATCCTTATGATTTATATTGTTTCCTAGTATGATTTGATTGCTATGATTATCATTAAGTGTTGTACCTTGTGATTCTTGATGAATGTATCTTGTCTTTTTATGTACACTGAGAGCATATGTACCAAAGACAAAATCCTTTTGTGTCCAATCACACTTGGCCAATAAAGAATTCTTTCTATCTATCTATCTATCTATCTATCTATCTATCTATCTATCTATCTATCTATCTATCTATCTATCTATCTACCTACCTACCTACCTACCTACCTACCTACCTACCTACCTACCTATTGCAATTCACTCTCCCAACATACCCAAGTTTTTTTTTGAAATTTATATTAAAATTTTCCAAATGGTTAATAGGTGCACATGCACAGTGGTACAATAACAAACATATAGCTACCAAAGTATTGGTATAGTATAAAATTCAAATAATGAGGAAAGAATATTATGTACATTTATGAAACTTTTAATCAACACTGTATTTTCCCAACCATGAACTATGAAAAGCAATGTTTCCCACCCATCCTTAAAAGACCTATGACACCACAAAGGATAAGAAGGGCCAGAGCTCAGCAACTGTTTGGCAAGTACAACACCTGAGCTTTAGCATCTGGCTTCTCAGGTCTGGGAAATATTCTGATCTGAAAGCCTGGGAAGTGGCAAATAAACTTCAGTTATTCCATCTATCAGTTAAATCAGAATGATATTAAGCTAGGTATTCAAAAATTACCGACTTACATTGTTTGCTGTGAAATATTCAGCAACTGAAGTTTAGAACACAGATAACTATTGAATTCAGCTAATGTCAAGTTTTGGCTAAAACACATCTGTTATTTTAGTTAGCACACAAGAATGGCTTTTAAAGCAGATACCAAACACTCTGCAGCTAAATCAATAAAAGTGGAGGATATTTGTCATGAAAAGGTCTGTCTCTGCAAAATATGTCTACCAATTTTCACGATAATGTGCATTTGGATGATAATGTGAAGTCCTTATGGAATTGGGAAAATTTTTAAGTGATGATGCAATATTAATTCCCAATCCTTTTCTCTATTTTCTCTCTCCCCCCTTGCACTTTTCTCACACTTCAACCCCTTTTCATAACTATCTATATAAGACAAGATTCCAGCTCCAAACAATTTAGCATTGCAGAATACATACCTCCTCTGTATTATAACTCAGAAATTACAAGATACCACCAACATTTCAAAATAGACAAATACACAAGTCACAACACAATCCAAATTCAGTTCAGCCCTGGTTGCTAATCAAACATCTATCATATATTTGTACCAAAGAATGTTTAGAAAATATTCAACATTCACAGAAAAGTAATACACAGCACATACTATATGTACTTGGTTCTATTATATATGACTATTAAATACATTTAAATGAGAAGGATATTTTTACATGAAGCAGTGTGTATGAACAGAAAGCACAAAGGTGAGCACGATGTAACAATAAACACAAATATAACACAATAAACTGTGAAAGTGTGTGGAGCCTTTATAAGATTGCCCAAGGGTGAATTCAGCCTATTAAACAATTCATCCTTGCATAATGGGATTCAAAAGGAATAAGGTTTTATGGGTGAAAACATTATAGTTCTCCATAGTTTCCTTTCTGAAGTCTCTGTAGGCTACTAGGAAATTTGATACCTGTTTTATTTTCATGGCCATAAAGTGCATATTTTATTACTGTCAAGGAGCTACAAGTAAAAACTAGGTCTGTCTTGACACTGCTGCTCTGCAATTATTCACTCTAACAGTAACTGTTGCTGGGAAAGTAAAAGAAGAATAATTTTGGTTTCCTAACCTTGAGTTCTCTGTGCCCTTTTTGGGCAAGAAAACAATGCACTCGTGTAACTTTCATTGCCATGATTGAATGGATCAAATTTCAGAAAGGGTATTGAAGCATCCCATCCATTACAGCCAGGCTTTGCTAAACATCAAGAAGGCTGCATTCTCCCTCTCCCTGCTTTAATGCAGAAACAACGATGAACCAATAGCTTTGCAGCCCTTCCACTAGATGAATAGAATAGAATAGAATTTTTTATTGGCCAAGTTTGATTGGACACACAAGGAATTTATCTTGGTTCATATGCTCTCAGTGTACACAAAATAAAAGATACGTTCATCAAGGTACAATACTTCCGTTTATATTAAGAAACAAAGATGGTTATTCATTTACTCAATTCCACCTCTCCTTCAGGAATTCAAGTTGTTTTATATAGTACTCCCGCTCCTAATTTTTCCCCACCAGAACAACCCTTTAAATAGATTTAGACAAGACAGAATGATTGGCCCAAAGCCACTCATTGGGAACTCTAATTGTCTTCAGGTATATCTCAATACCTTGATTGAATAAGTCCTCTAAAACTCATGATTAATTTTGCCTTTCCTTCCACCCACAGATAGCGTCATGTTTAAAATAAGGATGTCAAGAAAAGAAAAGAAAAGAAAAGAAAAGAAAAGAAAAGTTTAAAAAGTTTTTTCTCTGCCCCCAAACAGCCAGTCTATTACAGTTTGAACCCTGCCTGTATAAGCTTGGATTTTGAATCAGTTCAATTTCAGAAAAAAATTTCAAATTTTTTTACCACCGGTTCTGTGGGTGTGGCTTGGTGGGTGTGGCAGGGGAAGGATACTGTAAAATCTCTATTCTGTCCCCAATCCAGGGGAAGGTTACTGCAAAATCCCCATTTCCTCCTGATCAGCTGGGACTCGGGAGGTAGAGAATAGATTGGGGGGGGGGGCAGTTAGAATTTTTACTACTGGTTCTCCAAACTATTCAAAATTTCCGCTACAGGTTCTCCAGAACTGGTCAGAACCTGCTGAAACCCACCACTGCTCTGGATCCAGTTTCTGCTATATACATGCCATTTTTAAGCACTCCTTCTTAATTTGTGAAGAAGACGAAGACAATTTTTGTAAAATAAAGATGGAGGAGAGCTAGAAGGCTGTGTGTGTATGCATATGTTGATGAGATATTATAAAGGCTGTCTTTATTTCATCCTATGTCCTAACATCCTAGTTGATTGTTCAGTGCTTCTATTTATACCTTTATAAAAGTACAATTCCAGAAAATAGTATTTTAGCAAGGAGTGCTTCAAAAGAATGTATTCCCGCCATATAATAATGTGCAGAAAAATTATATTTAATGTGACAAATGGTATGCCCTTCTTCAAGTCAAGCTTGACTTCTGTGGTTTGACTGAGCTGCCTGTGCGTCCTCAAAGGGTGTTATGTCTGGCCTCTTACAATAACTTACGTGTTTTCATATAATAAGTTTTATCAAGTAAAACATTGCAGCCAGAACAGTTTTTGTTGCCATGGGGATGGCTTTTTTGTTGTGAACTGTACCTGAAATACAGCCAATCTGCAGCCTTTGAGCTGCTTGTACTGCAAATGATGATGGCACAAAATGATTGTCTTGATCTATCCTTATTAAGGGAGTTCTCTTGTATGAAGTTTTATTTTACAAAGGGTTACGTTATTCACAGCCTTTTTAAAAAAAAATATGTACACCTAGGAAGTGTAAATGTAAGAACTGAATTTTAAGAAAATCTAATACCCTATATTATATATTATCACAATCATTATTCCTATTAATATCAATCTTCATGAATTTGGGATAATTAATTATTATTATGTTATCAAGGAAGCAGCATCTGTAAGGAAGAGAGAATTTTATTTATTTATTTTATTTATTTATTTTATTAAACTTTTATACCGCCCTTCTCCCGAAGGACTCAGGGCGGTGTACAGCCGAAATAAAATACAGAGTATATACAATTAAAAGAAATTAAAAGAAACTATTAATAAATGGCCGGTAATTTAAAATTTTTTAAAAATTTACAAATGTTTAAAATCTCTAAAACCCCAATTTAAAAACAACTATTTATGCCAGTCCTGCTTGAGTAAATAAGTATGTTTTTAGCTCACGACGGAAGGTCCGAAGATCAGGAACTTGACGTAAGCCAGGGGGGAGTTCGTTCCAGAGCGTCGGTGCTCCCACAGAAGGCCCTACCCTGGGGCCGCCAGCCGACATTGTTTGGCGGACGGCACCTGAGAAGGCCCTCTCTGTGAGGCGTCTGGTCGATGGGAGGCATACGGTAACAGCAGGCGGTCTCGTAAGTACCGGGTCCTAAGCCATGGGCGCTTTAAAGGTGGTAACCAGGATCTTGAAGCGCACCGAAAGACCACAGGAAGCCAGTGCAACTACGGAGCAGTGGTGTTACGTGGGAGCCTCGGCGGCTCCCATTACCACTCGCGCAGCTGCATTCTGGACTAACTGCAGCCTCCGGGTGCACCTCAAGGCAGCCCATGTAGAGAGCATTGCAATAATCCAGCCGAGGCGTAACCAGGCGTGAGTGACCGTGCATAAGGCATCCCGGTCAAGGAAGGGCGCAACTGGCGAACCAAGCGAACTTGGTAAAAAGCCCTCCTGGTGACGGCTGCCAGATGTTCCTCCAAGGACAGCCGGCCATCCAGGAGGACGCCCAAGTTGCGAACCACCTCCTTTGGGGCCACTAACTCGCCCCCAACAGTCAGCTGCGGATGCAGCTGACTGTACCGGGGTGCCGGAATCCACAGCCACTCCGTCTTGGAGGGATTGAGCTTGAGTCTGTTTCTCCCCATCCAGACCCGTACGGCTTCCAGGCACCGGGACAGCACTTCGACCGCTTCGTTGGGGTGGTCCGGGGTGGAAAAGTACAGCTGAGTGTCATCAGCGTACAGATGATAACTCACCCCGAACCCACTGATGACCTCGCCCAGCGGCTTCATGTAGATGTTGAACAGGGTAGGCGAGAGAATCGACCCCTGGGGTACCCCACAAGTGAGGCCCCTCGAGGACGACCTCTGCCCCCCTGTCAACACCGACTGCGACCGGTCAGAGAGATAGGAGGAGAACCACCGATAAACGGTGCCTCCACTCCCAATCCTCCAACCGGCGCAGCAGGATACCATGGTCGATGGTATCAAAAGCCGCTGAAAGATCTAATAGGACCAAGGCAGAGGAACAGCCCCTGTCCCTGGCCCTCCAGAGGTCATCCACCAACGCGACCAAAGCCGCTCTGCATATAACCGGGCCGGAAGCCGGACTGAACGGGTCTAGATAGACAGCTTCCTCCAGGTGCCGGGAAGCTGCCATGCAACCACACTCTCTACAACCTTCGCTAAAAGCGAAGGTTGGAGACTGACGATAATTTCCCAAAATAGCTGGGTCCAGGAAGGCTTCTTCAGGAGAGGTCTCACCACCGCCTCCTTCAAGGCGGCGGGAAAACCCTTCAGCTAAAGAAGCATTTATAATCCCTGAACCAGCCTCGTGTCACTTCCTGAGCAGCCAGTACTAACCAGGAAGGACACGGGTCCAGTAAACACGTGGTCGCATGCAACCTCCCCAGCAACCTGTCCACGCCCTCGGAGCCACAGAATCAAACTCATCCCAAATAACCTCAACAAGACGAGTCTCTGTCACCTCAGCTGAATCATCGCAATCATGGTCCAAACCATCACGGTTGAACGATTTTATCGTATAGATAACGTTAAACTCCTCGGCTCGACCCTGCAGGGGTCATCCCGCCTCTTGTTGAAGGAGGAACGGGTCACCAAACAGGGCGGCCGGGCGGTTATCTGCCGACGCAATGAGGGTGGAAACGTAGGAGCGTTTCGCCTCCCTCATTGCCACTAGGTAAGTCCTGGTAAAGGGCCTCACTAGTGTCCGATCAGCCTCGGACCTGCTGGACCTCCAAACACTCTCTAGGCGTCGTCTTCCGCGTTTCATCTCTCAGCTCCCCGGAGAACCAGGGAGCCAATTGAGATCTACGCCGGGTCAGAGGCCGCAAAGGCACAACACGGTCCAAAGCCCCAGCCGCGGCCCGATCCCAAGCCGCAACTAGTTCTTCAGTCGTGCCGTGGGTAAGATCTTCAGGAAACGGCCCAAGCTCCGTCAGAAACCTCTCCGGGTCCATCAGGCGCCTGGGACGGAACCAACGCATCGGCTCCGTCTCCCTGCGGTGGTGAGCAGCGGTTCGAAAGTCTAGGCGAAGGAGAAAATGATCCGACCATGACATGCACTTATCTACATGCACACAAAAATCCCAAGTTTCATATGACTACAATGTCAATTTCCCATCCTATATGGATACTTTAAAAATATTCTATGGAGGTTCTCAGTTATCCAGGTCATGGTTGTCCCAAAGGTGCTTTTTCAAAAGGCAACTGGACTTGCTTTTCCTTGAAGATGTTTTGCTTCTCATTCAAGACTATGCGCACCTGCCTCCCACCAGCCAGCTGGTCTTCGGGTCTTTGCCGCACATGTGTCGGGGCCAGGGGCATGTGCATGTGTGGGGCCAGGGTGTATGCATGTGTGGGGGCCAGGGCGTGTCCAGGGGGTGGTGCATGCACATGCACGAGGGGCTCATTCAGGGGCCGCGTGAGCATGCGTAGGCGGGGCAAGTTCGGGGGGCCCTGAGCGCATTGTATTTTGGGGATTCGGGCACACACGCGCTTTGGGCACTCAGTCATCACTGAGCCATCACTTAGCCATCACTGCTCTAGGCTTGGATAGCAGATAGCTTTATCCAATGAATGTATGTGTGGAGAAAGAACCATTTATGTTTGCAACATAACTTTTATAAGAAAGTATTCTTAAGGCTGGTGTTTGTGTGAAAGAAAAATAAATATAAGCATCATTTAGGAAATAGCACAGTAATTGGAAAGCCTGAATTGCTTAAATCTATCCATAGCTAAGAGATTGTTTCATGTTCTCCTCTATTAGGGAAAGAGAGTGAATCAGGCAAATATCTGAACTTCATAGAAGAAAGTCAAAAGAGAAAAAAGAATGAGAGGAGAGATGAAGCATGTGATGAATATCAGCCCACCAATAGGAGACAACTTACATGGAAATATGCAAAGTAGATTTTTTTTTTTAGAAAAGGGAAGGAAATCAAAGTATCATCCCTCTGCTAACACTACATTTATGGTTCTTAGCAGCCAATAGATTTATAAGATTGTTGTTAGTTGCAAAGTCGTGTCCGACCCATCGCGACCCCATGGACAACATTCCTCCAGACCTTCCTGTCCTCTACCATCTTCTGGAGTCCATTTAAACTGATGCCTACTGCTTCAGTGACTCCATCCAGCCACCTCATTCTCTGTCATTCCATTCTTCTTTTGCCCTCAATCTTTCCCAGCATTAGGCTCTTCTCCAGTGAATCCTTCTTTCTCATTAGGTGGCCAAAGTATTTCAGTTTCATCTTCAGGATCTGGCCTTCTTCTCTTCTCTTTTCTTTTTTTTTTATATAAATTTTTAACGTTACAAAAAAAAAAAAATACATTTCCCACCCTTGTGCTATACAAAAAAAAGAGGAAGATTTGGGTCTTCGGATATATCCTCATGATTGCCAAAATCCACGTTCTCGAGGTACAGGTACCGAAGCATCCAATGTTCCAAGCGCATAGTCCACAAATGGTTTCCAAGTCTTCCAGAAAATATCTTCTTTATACACACCACTTCTAATTTTAATATCACATGTCATTTTATCATTTAAAGCTAATTTCCACATTTCAGAATTCCACTCTTCTATTCTAAAAATCACATCTAGTTTCCAATATCTAGCTATTATAATTCTACCTATTATAATCATAATTCTAATCAATTCTTTTTCATATTTTGTTAATTCTATTTCCTTAATTACCAACAATAATATAGTTTCCACTCTCAATGTTATTACTTTCCCCATCATTTCAAATATCATTTTCTCCAATTGTTGCCAAAACTTTTTAACCTTATCACATTTATACCACATATGTTCATAAGTCCCCAATTCCATTTCACATCTCCAACATTTTTTACTAATTTTTTTATCCATTTGCGACAATCTTACTGGAGTCAAATACCATTTCCAAACAACTTTATAATTATGCTCTTTAATCCTTATAGATAAGGTTCTCATAATTCTACTATTCCAATTCACATTCCAATCTGACTCTGATATTTCAATATTAAGATCTTTTTCCCAATTTGTCCTCATCACTCTTTGTAATTTTTCATCAGAGTTTATAATCTTATAAACCCTGCTAACGAGTCCCTTTAGCCCAATTTCATCTTTCATAATCCGAGATACTAAATATTCAAATTCAGTTTCACATCTATTTATCGAATAGTTTTCCATTAACTTTTTATTCGAGATGCTACCGTTAAATTTGACAGAGAAAGATATTGAAGGATATCAGAAAAAATTGGACAAATTTTGCAATGGTGGGAAAAGACCTAGATTAGTGAAGAAAATGTGGTATCAAAATCAAAAGGAAGGTAGATTAGGAATCCCCAAATTATTTAATTATTACTGTGCATATGGTATCCGGATAGTGGTAAAAATACTTAAAGGTGAAGATAATCATTGGAGAGACTTAGAGTTAAGGGATATAGAGAAATTTGGATCAAGGTGGTTTTTAGATAAAGCAAACTCAAAATGTGTAATTAGAAGTTATTGGTTAAAGGGATTAAGTAAAATGTGGAATAAATTTGTTAAAATTTTAATTCCGGATATAATCTTTTTGGGGAAGACAATTGGAAATTGGCCAATTAAAAATAATATAAGACGTAATGAAGTGATTAAAGATGAAAATATAGAAACTATTAGAGATTGGTTAAAAGTTTTAGAAAATGAAAGGAGGTATAAAGAAATTATTGAAAAATTAGGGTTAAACTGGTTTGAAAAAATACAGATAGAAAAACAGGATCTGGCCTTCTAAAGAGCAGTCAGGGTTGATCTCCTCTAGAACTGACTTGTTTGTTCGCCTTGCAGTCCAAGGGACTCGCAGGAGTCTTCTCCAGCACCAGAGTTCAAAGGCCTCAATTCTTTGGCGCTCAGCCTTTCTTATGGTCCAACCTTCACAGCCATACATTGCAACTGGGAAAACCATAGCTTTGACTATACATACTTTTGTTGGCAGGGTGATGTCTCTGCTTTTTAGTACGCTGTCTAGCTTTCCTCCCCAGGAGCAAGCGTCTTTTAATTTCTTGGCTGCAGTCCCTATCTGCGGTAATCTTGGAGCCCAGGAAAATAAAATCTGTTACTACCTCCATTTCTTCACCATCTATCTGCCAGGAATTAAAAGGGACGGATGCCATGATTTTAGTTTTCTTAATGTTGAGTTTCAAGCCAACTTTTGCACTCTCCTCCTTCACCCGCATCAAGAGACTCTTTAGTTCCTCTTCGCTTTCTGCCATTAGAGTGGTATCATCTGCATATCTGAGGTTGTTGATATTTCTTCCGGCAATCTTAATTCCAATTTTTGATTCATCTAGCCCTGCCTTTCTCATGATGTGTTATAAGATACGGTTTCTCATGATGTGTTATAAGATACGGTTAATTAATAAAGGTAATTTCAAGACAGATGTGAAGCCTGGGGAGTAGCAGGTGCAGTCCAGTGGTGCGTATGTAGATGTGTTGGTTTTAAACAGGAACTCTTTGTTGGTGTTTGTGTGTGTGGGTTATTGTGCATTGAATAAACTAGTAAGTCCAGGAGGAAGAAAGTAGCTAAGACATGACATGAAAGAAAGTTGCAAAAAGGACATGGGAATTTAAAAAGAAGGGTTGATCTCCTTAGGTTTCTTCCTTGAGGAGAAAAGGCTTTTAAATAAAGTCTAGTAGATTGTTTGTCAATATCCATTCAAGTGTACTTGAAGGTAGTTTGAGAGATGGCTGGAAGAATGAGGTGAGAAACACTTGAAAACAGTTTCAGCGTTTTGCACATCCATTTTTATTTTTCCTTTATTTTAAAAAGAAGATCGTATATTTGCCATGCTGAGAACCACAATGCACATGCCAGATCTTAGTTCTAAATTTGTAGCTAAATTTGAGCTCCAGTTAAAAGGCTTGAACATGTAGAAACTTTCCATTCATTGTTTGGCAGAACATTGGCACGGATGTCGGAACAGACAGGGCTGTTTTATTTGCTTCTTGTTACCATTTCACTTTAAACATTGTAAATTAAAACAAATTACCTTTAGAAAGGCATTCTGTCTTCATGCATGCTGAGAAGTCAACTGGCAAAGCTCTGAACATCTGCTCTGACTTGGCACAAGGGCAGCCATATTAAGTCTCCCTCTGTGTGTCATTATCTCCAGCTACATTGTTTATATCTTCACCTCCTGTATGGCTACTTCGGCTCACAGCAGTGTTCAAAGGACTAATTAATGTTTGCCAAGTGCTAGTATTTAAGGTGACATATGAATGCTGTTCACAACGATGATAATTTGACCCTAGAATGGGCATGGGCAATCTGCAGCATTATGCTAGCCAACTTAAAATAAGAGTTGAACTTAATCATTTAGAGGAGGCGCTAATGCCCTAGATCAGAGGTCTGCAACCTTAAACACTCAAAGAGCCATTTGGACCCATTTCCCACAGAAAAGAAAACACTGGGAGCCACAAAACCTGGGTGGGTGTGGCCAACTTGACGTCATTCGCTCCCACCCCGTCACATGACACACACTCCAGCCATGCCTACCCAGGTTTTGTGGCTCACAGTGTTTTCTGTGGGAAACATGTATCTCTCTGTGTGTGTCTCTGTCTCTCTCTTTCTCTCCCTCCTCTCTCCTGTCTCTCAGGCCAGGTGAGGAGTGACTGGAAGGGGAAGGTGAGAGGTGGGGCCAGCCAGTGGTGGGTTCAGCTGATAGGGAGCCACAGCAGGGGGACGAAAGAGCCACATGTAGCTCTGGAGCCACGGGTTGCTGACACCTGCCCTAGATATTGAGCTCCTAAGCCAAAGAATAGAAAAAAAAATCCCTAAATGTACAGATAATTTTTTTTTTCAAATTAATCTTAATTCTTAGTAACTACCTGAATAGGAAGTGGGTTTTACTAGTGACTTCCTCCAGGATTTCTTTATTATTTACTTCCCAGTCTAGTTTTTAACCCAGAAATTTCCTAATCATAACCCATTAAAGTACCAGTCAGGACTGATATTACTTAACCTTTTTATAATCAGCTAAACCCAGCTAGCTGTTGCCACCTACTGTGAAAGAATAACAAAGGACCTATTTCATATACATGTGAACATGTACATTAATTTATATCTAAATTGATTGTAAAGGTCTCCCCTTCTGCTTTGCGGCCTTATATGAGTGCATTTCCATCCAAGTAGCTCTTCTTTTATTCCAAATTACAATATCCTATATGAATACTTCCTAAGATATTATGTAATATTGAGTCACAAATTCTGCTGGAATTATCTTGAAAAACCTTTTATAGAGATTGTTTCTCAAAGGACCCAAGAGTAGAATTTCAAGCTCTGGATTTGCCAATTGTGATAAGTTATTACACTTATCACAATTGATAAGTGTAATAAAGTGCCAATCAAGGAAGTTATTACACTTATTATCAATATATCTATGCTACTAATGCAAATATGTCCCTTCATAATAACATTAAACATAACATGATAGCATGAAGCTTAATATAGGCCAAGAAGCCTCGTTGATTAGGAAAGGCATCATCATTATCACATGTCATTTTGATGACTACCCATCTTTTTTGTTTGAAGACCAATTGAACAAGATAGTTACATGACTTAAATGATCATACACTATCTACTAGCATACACTATCTGTGTTAATCTTTTATTTGTTAGATTCCTGCCTCCCGGAGCTCAGGTTGGTCTCTGTAGCACTGCATTCTCTTCTTCAGCTTTTCAATTTACTTGGTGAACTTCCATGGCTGAGAATGGACCTCGTCTATATCTCCCTGGTCCTAAGCCCAACTTCTTATTCACTGTCTACCAAAGTCTCAGACTAGGACTTCATGAACATCACAAGGAACATCATAGATAACTTTTTTCAAACACAAATGCTGTATCTAGACTATTTGATATTATTATGTTATCTGCATCCTCATCCTTCACTTCAGTTTTCTGCATAGAAAGGTGATACTTTTCCATTTTGACACTTGTGAGATATGTTGCATTACAGAACCAATTCCTAGTCAACAGATTGGTGTGGAATGATTGAGGCTTGTCCAAAATATCTAAGGAGGCTGGGGTTAAATATTATAATAACAGTATCATTAGGGTCTCCGTATCATCACATCAATACAAGTTTGCTCTTCCCATTTTATCTCCAGATTAGCGGTAACACCAGATTTCCCCATGATGCGGCTCATGAAAATCCTGACTAATTTTGCAAAAGCTAATCAGTTGGGTTTAATAATAACAATGTGATGGCTCTAATCTAGGTAAGGAACTGCCACATTTTATCCAGAGAATTTTTTATTACAATAACAGTTGCTCTTAGATATCATGTATTGCAAATGAAAATGTAAGAATTATTGGAAGGGAAGTTGAATATTTTATGCGCCACCTGTTACCCTGGCATCTGCCAAAGATTCTCAAAGAATAACCTGAACAGACACACCAGTATTATATCTGTCTGTTTGTCTGCCTGTCTATATACTTATCTCTCAAGATATAGCAATCTACCATATGGTACTTTTCTTCTTATATGAAAACAAAGGAGTGGACTTTGCCAACTGTTATTATCACACTTTCTATAACAGTATAACCACAGATTTGCATGAAAGATTCTTCATTGCTTTGGACCTGATACCACTGGATTACCCTTCTCGTGGCCTTCAAACTCCTAGTCTATGTGTTTGTTTTCCAGTCACTTGCTCTCAGGCACTGCTACAAATAAACTTCTCAGGATTAGCTCCATTTCCTTTCCTCTCTAGTGTGTCATGCAGCCTGTGGCTAGAAGTGGAGTCTGGCAGATTTCTATTTTTATCAGATAACTTTTATCCAAAGGAATTGGGAATAGTTCACAACCGTTGCTCACAATTGGAATTAAAGGGACAGTACACTTTGGGGCTGACTGTAAGTTTAACATAGAATAGAAATATCATGTACTTTTTAAAAAATGCTCTCTGTGCATTAGGAATCATACTTGATTCCGCTTGTCTAGTTTTCCATCAAACTGTTCTTTTCCTCCCATTCTTGAGTCAGGATGAAAGCCCATTGACATAAATGGTATTGTCCTTACGGCCTAACCTTTACTGTGCCTCAGGAACAAGACTAGGCAACACTGCTGCCTTCACACAATTTAAGATGAGAAATTTTGTAGCTGTGATTGGTGGATTCCTTGCCTTTCTTTCGACTTCCAAAAGTCAATTTCCTGTATGATTCATTTTGGATTAAACGAACAGCCTTTCCCCAGTCCCAGTCCCACAACTTTTACAGTAGTATGAAAATGTGTTTCATGCATTTTCCTTACTTCTCCCAGAATATCCAATATATATGCACACAGACCAAATGGCAGGATCCCTTGCTGAGATCATTGTTGACCTCCTAGGAAATTGCTCTTCCAAACAACAACAACAACTCTCTCTGTCTCTCATAACCAAAGTTATAATGGCCGTGAAGGTGCATCCACCAGATGAGGAGGGGGTCATTTTGGAGGTGATTTTCTTGGGCACTTGGAGCTTAGTAAATTACTGTTTCTGACCATGTGATCTCCACACTTATCCTGGGGATGCTTTGGGGTAGGAGGAAAAGAAAAATGCAACTTCCCAGCTGGAAGAACCAGAGGCATCTGTGAGCTACCTCAGCAGCAGGCTGGGTATGTATGTATGTATGTATATATGTATATATGTATGTATGTATTATTTTATTATTTTATTATTTTTATTTTATTATTTATTTATTTTCTATGTTGACTAATAAAGTAATATTGGGTGGTGATATGATACGAAGGCAACATCATGAGGATGTTTTCCTCAGAAACTATTAGTAACTATTTCTCCCTCTCCCTCTCCTCCCTCTCTCTCTCTCCCCCCTCCCTTGCCCTCTCTGTGCATGTGCATTTCAATTTAAGATTTCGAGCAGTCAAGTCAGAAGAAAAGTTGGCTATCCAAAGACAACAGCAGCATGGAGACTTGCTATGTCCCTTGTTTTACTGCATGACTAAGTGAGGTACCAGAAAAAGACAATCTTCATCTAATGTGTGATTGTGTGCGACAAAAGGTTAAAAGTGCATGTAGTTGTATCATATGAAGTGAAGGCACACCAGAGGAATGGGAGCCTTGCAGCACTTTCCACCTTTGATGCACCATTCCTGGGGGTCCTATTATAAAAGCATCAAAAAGCACTCAATATTTATTTTATTTTATTTATTTTTTTTGCATTTATATCCCGCCCTTCTCCGAAGACTCAGGGCGGCTTACACTATGTCAAGCAATAGTCTTCATCCATTTGTATACTATATACAAAGTCAACTTATTGCCCCCCAACAATCTGGGTCCTCATTTTACCTACCTTATAAAGGATGGAAGGCTGAGTCAACCTTGGGCCTGGTGGGACTTGAACCTGCAATATTGCAAGCAGTTGCAGTTGTGACAACATGATACACAGAAGAAGGTCAAGTCCTGCTTTCTCTCATTGTTGATGCAGAACAATTTATTTGAACTAGAAGAAGGCAGATTGAGAATGATTAAAAAAATTATAGCAGGAAGAGCAATGATAATGCTATGTTGAAGAGTGGAACTGAAACAAATGTTATTAATGATTATGTCTAAGAAAAAAATGAAAAAATGTTGAAAAATGATAAGGCTGCAGGTATAGATGGAGCGAGTGGAGAAATGCTTAAATATGGATCCATTGGGCTTTATGCAGAGGCTCTGCAGTTTTTTAATGTCTATATTAAGGCTACAATTATGTCCAAAAGGTGCTGTTATTGTTCCTGTAGGTGAGGGGTCAGCAACCCATGGCTCTGGAGTTGCATGTGGCTTTTTGATTCCACTGCTGTGGCTCCCTGTTGCTGGTTGGCTCCACAATTAATAGGGCTTTTGGTTAGGACAGGTACAGGAAAAAGGATGCTGCGCTAGGAGGAGACTCTATGGTGGGGGAACTGGACTTCCAGTCAGCAGAGGAAAAATGTTGCTGCACTAGGAGGAGACTATGATGGGGGAACTGGACTTCTGGTAGACTCCAGAATTGAATGGGGGCTTCCAGTTAAGACTTTTGTGGCTCTTTGAGTGTTTAAGGTTGCTGACCCCTCCTGTGGGCAAAATGACTGAATGAAAAACAACCAGGGTGAGTGGGTGGCTCACCTTTGGTAAGCAAGGTGTTTGGCAGAAATCCTATCAAAGAAAGGAAACTGACAGCGAGCAAAATGTGGGAAGCATAGTATGGTTTTATGTTGAGTTGGAATGTATTTGAAGAATATTTTTTCTTTAGTGAGTCATTGAGAAATGTATGAATATGAAAACATTTACACATTCCTGTTGATTTGGAGAAAGGTCGTGATAAAAGTTAATAGGCTCGAATTATAGAATGCTTTGTGTGAATATGGAGCTCAAGGTTGGCTGCTGAATGCGGTAAGAGTGACTCATGATGGAAGTAAAGCATGTACCACCAATTTTGTGTGCAGATGCTGTGTTTTTGGTTAAGTGATTTGCAGTGCATGTTGGACAGACTGACTACATGATGCAATGAGGCGCTTCACCCAAGTCACAACTGTTTCCTCTGCAGTACAAACACAATCAGAACTCAGGAGCTACCAGCAGAACAGCCAAGGACAGAACAATTTGTTTTATTGCAGGCACCAGAAAACTAATAACAAAGTTCAGCCACTGCAGAATCTAATAATCCAGTTCACTATATAACAGTTCCAGCATTTAAATTGTACATCTCTGTCTTTTTTTCTGCTTGCTTTTCAGCCTTTGATGGTAAAGTCACCTGCAGCATGTTTTGATAATGGTCTTATTTGGTCTCAGACCTATTCTGGCCTTGATAGAGTTAATCCTCCCAGTTTAGATCTAAAAATTATTATTTTAAACACCAAGGTGTTAGGCAGGGGAATGAGTGATTACAAATATTGTATGTGTTATGAAAACCTAGATTAATTTATATAGATTGTGGGAATGTTTATTAAGGAACAGAAAAATTGCACTAAGACAAGCAAATATTGGTAGAAAGATAATGGGCAATTTGCAGCAGATGAATATCTGGAAATAAATAAAAATGATTGTGTATGAGAGTAATTCTGAATATTTGTCATATGGAAATAAAAGTTTGGGGCATGAGAAGAAACACGAAAGTAAGTTGAATGCCATGGAAATTCATTATTCAAGAAATATGTCTGATGAAAAAGAGAAAGGAGCAAGAAGGCATGAGTGCTGAAGGAATTTTTATTGAATGTAAAAGTGAGTGACAAATATGAAAATAGGTTGAGATGGTTGTTCTCAAGGAAATGAACACTGATCAAACCATAATGAACGGGCAGGTCAAGAGAATGGCAAAGAGAGAGAAATTTGTCATTAAATGGAGTTGATAAAGCCCCAAAGAATAGAGAGATCAGAAGTTTAAGAGGTTAAAGAAGTTTAAGAAAAAAAGGCACCTATGAATTGGTACGTCAGTATGATGGAAGCACATCTGATTTGCAAGGACACAAAGATGTTGAACTGGATATTGAATGATTTGGTACGAACTAGATATAGCTATATTTCTTTACCTTTCTCATGCCTTAACTCCTTTGCTTCGCTATTTCTTATACTTTTTCTGTATGTTGCTTATTGTTTTTTACCCTGAAAGGGAAGAGTGCAATGGGAATGTATGTATGTATGCATGTATGTATGTAACCCACACCTCATTTCGGACATTAATACAATTGAGTGTGTCCAGAAATATTTTACAAGAAGAGTTCTCCACTCCTATGATCACAACAAAATACCTTATGCCACCAGACTTGAAATCCTGGGTTTAGAAAATTTAGAACTCCATTGCCTTCGGCATGACCTGAGTATAACTCATAAAATCATTTGCTACAATGTCCTTCCTGTCGAAGGCTACTTCAGCTTCAACCACAACAATACACGGCACACAATAGAATTAAAATTAATGTGAACCACTCCAACCTTGACTGTAGAAAGTATGAATTCAGTAACAGAGTTGTTAATGCCTGTAATACACTACCTGACTCTGTGGTCTCTTCCCCAAATCCCCAAAGCTTTAACCAAATACTATCTACTGTTGACCTCACCCCATTCCCAAGAAGTCTGTAAGTGGCGTGCATAAGAGCATCAGCGTGCCTACTGTTCCTGTCCTAATGTTCCCTTTGATTGTATCCAATTTGTATGGTTATTTCATGCTTATACTTATATATACTGTTGTGTTTGATAAATAAATAAATGAATAAATAAAATAAATGTATGTATGTATGTATGTATGTATGTATGTATGTATGTATGTATATGAATCCTAGGAACTGCATTTCTATGCAACAAACCAGACTTTGTTGCCCCCAAGATGTGAATTCATTCCCAACATTCCAGGAGTTGCAATGTAACGGCAGATTGCTGTATGGATTGTTGCTAGTAAGGGTCACTCACTGCTCTGTGAATGCAGAAATGGGTGATATGGTCTTCCCTCCCATTCCCAGTCCATTGTAAATGCACCCCACATATGTGTCCGCCGTGAGCTGAAAACGCACCTATTTATTCAAGCGGGACTGGCCTAAAATTTTATTGGGGTTATTTATATTTTAATGTTTTTTAAATTGTTTTAAATTTTCACCCACCTTATAATATGTTCTGTTTTAATTTCTTTTAATGTGTATATTGTGATTTTACTTGGCTGTACACCGCCCTGAGTCCTTCGAGAGAAGGGCGATATAAAAATCGAATAAAATAAATAAATAAATAAATAAATAAATAAATAAATAAATAAATAAATGTGTTCCAGCTATGAAACTGGGGTTTCCCCCGATTGAGCTGTCTTAAACCCTTCATTGGTTCCATTCTAGTAAATGCTTCAGCTGAAAATTTACTGAATTGTTTGGCATGTTTCCTTCCTTCCAGTAATGATTCACCCTGTACTTTTGAATAGCTCTATTCTCTTCTAATTGATCCTTTCCTTTCCTTTCCTTTCCTTTCCTTTCCTTTCCTTTCCTTTCCTTTCCTTTCCTTTCCTTTCCTTTCCTTTCCTTTCCTTTCCTTTCTTCTCCTTCCCTCTTCCCCACTTTTTGTTTATAGGATTGCAAAGCTTCCCTGATATTTTGATAAAAACAAAATATCTTTAGATTACAATTAGGAATATTTTACTTTGTTTATATGAAACTGAATTATCAATTCCTCCTTGCTGTAGGGTTTCTAAGCATCTACACAGAAGTGATTTGTTTTCCAATCTCCTTCCTGATGTTTTGATTATTGTTAACATCAGAGAATGATGTTAACAGCAGAGAATATTGCCATCATAATATTAATATTATCAGAATAAAAAAGAAATTTCTGCATTCTACAAGGTGAGCCAGGGGTGAAGGCAAATCTCTGGGAAATAAAGGAAAGGCATGGAAGGTAATAAATTTATTTATTTATTTGTCGAGTATGTATCAGATAATATATATAAGAATAAGCATGAATTGAGTACATAAAGTGAATACAATTAAAGGGAACATTAGGGCAGGGATGGTAGGCACGCAGGTGCTCTTATGCACACCCCTTACAGACCTCTTAGGAATGGGGTAAGGTTGACAGTAGACAGTCTAAGGTTAAGTTTTGGGGGTTTGGGGAAAAAACCCACAGAGTCAAGTAGTGCATTCCAGGCATTGAGGGAACAATTCCAAGAAGAAAAGACTCTGGCAGACCAGTTCCCACAGCCTTGCCTTCCATGGAAGAATAAAAAGTGCAGGACACAGAGGAATGACCGGTCAGGCCTTGCAGTGGCCACTGTCCACTGTGTACCAGGCTGTCTCTGTTACTAATCCATTATAATTAAGAACAGCTAGGAGCTGTTGCCTCTTGTCTCCTCTTGCCCAGGAGACAAGCAGCTCAGGCTGCCACACAGAATTGCTCTAAACATATTGGTTTGTTACCAAATTAAATATAGTTGAAGTAAAGATTTCAGTATTCTCATCAATTATAAAATATGGATTGTTCAGGTATCTGTGATAGCATCAACATTCTAACAACACTGAAATGTGCCCATATTGCAAAAATGTTCTACTGAAATGGAATCTTCTAACAGCTAAACGTTATCTTATTTATTTCTCAAATTATATGTACAAGCCATGTCCAGAAATCCAGAAAAATATGTCATGATTGTACAAGGGTGTGCAGCTTATAAATCACCCCTGTTTGAGGTCAGGATGTTCCTGTATAGTGAGTTGCCAACACTATTGGAGACACAGAAGGAACCCCAGGTTTTCCAACAGATGCGCAGTCATAGAATCATTGAACTGGAAGGGACCATTTAAACTTCCCTCCTGCTTAATGCAGGGCTCCAAATAAAAGCATTCTTTACAGATGGTTGTCCAGCTTTGCTTGAAGACATTGAGGGGAGGGGAGTGGCCTCACCAGCACCTTCTTCATGTATCTGAAGAATAGTGTCATATCTTCTCAAGGCAAAATATGCAAGTCCTGCACTTTTTCCTTGTAGGAGTTACCTTCCAGTCCCCTCTTCTTCCACAGAAGCTAAAGCTATAGTTTGCAATGATTTTTCACCTTCAATTTTACATTTTAAAATATATTTTAAGGTGCCTGTTAAAAATGCGTTGTGTGATCTGTCCTTCTAGCATGATTTATTCAAAAGATGTGGATAAGTGGCATGCTCAATGTATGTACATCAATGCAAATTTCATATCAGAAGTACTCTGAAGTGATCAAATATGTGTGTGTGTGTGTCCGTGCATGTGTTTGTGTATGGATTCTAAGTATGGAGAGTAATATTTTGCATGATGTGCAAGTTACAGTGAATTGTACAAATGTGCATAATGCTGGAAGAAAGGCAGAATGATTCATTATAGGGGAAGGATGAGACAATTTATCTGTTTCCTGCAATTCCTCACATAAGTAAGAAAAATGAGCAAGCTTAATAGAAATTATGCGTGACAGCAAAGGACAAACCATTCCTGTTGAAACAACAGCAGTACTGGGAAATCCTGAATAGAATTGCAGGCTAGTACCTAGTATTTTTTTTTTTGAAGATGGCATTAGTATTTAGAAAATTGGCCTCATTTAAAAATCAAATGAAGAGAAATAGCAATTGAAATAAAAGTAGAGAACAAGATGGCAGGCTTTCCAGCCCTAATATTTTACGGATTTGTTGCACATATGCTAGGGAGAAAAACATGATTTAAGTCCAAAAGCAAATATGATAAAACCGTACATCCAGAAAATGGGGAGGGGGAGAAACAAAAAAAAAATTCATGTCAGAAAGGAAATAGTGGCAAAAAAGATAAGGGAGAGAGAAATAAAAGCTGAAAATAATAATGCAAGCCAGACTGAATGCTAGACTAACTCTTAATGGAAAAACTTTCAACCTGGTTCTCCAATTCAATGTTTACTTTATTCCAATGAAATTTGAATTGCAGGGTGAAGACTGTTTACCTTCAGGGTCTAATTAGTTTACTTAGTTTATGACAATTTTCTGTGAGTACTGTCACTCATGATCAAGTTTAAGGCCTGCCAAGATTTTATTTTCTTCTTTTCGTTTTCCTTTTCCTTACAATGAAAACAAAATGTTGGAAGTTACTGGGTATCTTCCTTTTTCATACATTAATGGGATCTGAGTTTTTTTTTAATGTCTCCATCTACTTACCATAACAAATGTTGCAAAAATACAAAATAAAAATCTATTCCATATAAAAAAGATGCCAAAAAAAACGAAACTAAAAAGATGTCTTGCACAAAATCTCCCTCTCTCCCTCCCTCCTTCCCTCCTTCCCTCCCTTTCTTTCTCTCTCTCTCTCCCCACTCACTCCCTCCCTCTTTCTTTCTTTCTTTCTTTCTTTCTTTCTTTCCTTCCTTCCTTCCTTCCTTCCTTCCTTCCTTCCTTCCTTCCTTCCTTCCTTCCTTCTTTCTTTCTTTTTCTGTTCCCCCCCTCTCTCTCGCTCTCTCTCCCTCTCTCCTTCCCTTTTTCTGTCTCACACAGTCATCTCTATTATTTCATGGTGATTTGTCTTTTAAAAAACAAATTAAAACTTTCTCATACAGAATTATTTTCATCTTCCATTTTTTAAGATTGTTTATCCTGCCTTTATTATTTTTATAAGTAATTCAAGGTGGAAAACATGCCTCATACTCCTTTCTCCTCTTATTTTACCCACAACAACACCCCCCCTGTGGGATATTGGGCTGGGACAGAATGTCACCCAGCCATGTTATTTTTTCATTCCTAAACCAGGACTAGAACTTGCAGTTTCCTGGTTTTTAACCTTGTGCCTTAGCCTCTAGACCAAACTGATTAAGGGTAAATCTGTTGGTTAAGGGCAAATTTTAAAGGCTATAGTAAGCTGTGATGATGGGGGAGGGGAAGGAAGATGGCCCTAGTCCAAGAAGTTCAGAGACTGAAAGAATTATAGGCAACCTCACCGGCCAACACAGAAAAAATAGTAGAGACAACTGAAGCCTGTGAAAATCAATTTCCAAGGAACCAATCAGGAATGTGAAGGAACTCTCTCAGGTGGGGATTTAAAAGGGGGACAGCTAGCTCTATTTTGCTTTTGCCTTAAACCATTGGAGCTCTCCAGGGTTATCTTGAAGTCAGAAAGGAAGCCCTAACCGTAATAATCAGGGTTGCAGAGCATGGAATTATAAGCAAGCTAGATTACTGAATGTGGGATAGAATTTGTATTATAGAATGTGATTTTACCTGTGTGATTTCTATGCATGTGTGAACTTGGGACGAGGTTGATTTAAATCAATGAAATGAAGAAAACCAGAGGTAATTGTTTATTGCTTCCTTCTCTTTTGCCTTTCATCTTCCTTCCATTTTTTGACCTTAATATGCAGTACAAAATAAGGATATTAATTCTTAAATTTGGAATGTTCATTCTAAGGAAAAGAACCTCCCAATCTCTGTCCATGCACAGAGTTGCTTGATAGTGAAATTGGTGGCATATACATTTATTAAATATGTCAACCTGTTTGTAATTATTACATTTCCCTTAACTTAAAGTTGAAGTAAGACCAGTAAAGGAGCAAAGGAAGGGTGGATAACCACTAGACCTCTGACCACATGTGGCCTTTGGTTTAATCTCATTTCTCCAATTTCCAAGATTATAAAATTAGGCTCATGGCAAAAATGATATCTCCTCTGGAAGTCTGATAGATGACGAGGAAAAGACAGTAAGGACAGTGCTAAAAGAGGACTAATGTTAAAAGAGGTCAGAAAATGATAGAATGGTAGCTACATTCTTTTTTGGCTCTTCCACATCCATAAACTATATGCAATGCATCTCCCAAGTTATTAATCCTGTGAAAATGTAGCTTTGGTAATAAAAATACTGCCCACTCCTGACCTATGGTATAAGCATCTTAATACTGCAATATTTAAGATCTGTAAAGAAATTCAGCATGCCATAATCTCCAGCCATCTTAGCAACATAGGGCACACTTAAAAGTTTGGATCACCACCAAGCAAAAGAAGACCTCTTACTCATCAGAAGAGGCAGATATGGTTCCACTATGGTTCTTGGGAACACATGCTCTCAAACTCAGTGTGTGTAGACTTTTTGTAAGTAAAATCCTCTTCATTATGATTTTTTCTTGAAAGGTTTAATGGAAGATTACTGAAACTATGAGCTGGCTTTATAATTAATCAGTTTGTTTTTTTAATAAAAAAGTTTTATTTTAACATTCATATCCAATAACATATTTAATGTACCATCATATACAATTAATCGGACCTGCCCGGTCACCCCCCCTTCCTTTAACTGTCTTCCCTTCTCTATCTTCTTCTACTTTCCACAACCATCCTCCCCCTCTCTTATCTACATCCTATCCTCCTTCCTCCCTACTCCTTTCTTCTCCCTCTTCTATCCCTCTTCCTTCCTTTCCTCTTCCTCCTCTTCTCTTTCCTACCTCCTTCTCTCTTCTACTTCCTTCTTTCCCATCATTCTGAAATGGTAGCCAGGCTGCTCCGATCTTATATTAATTATACATCTTCAATTATCTTTGTACATTAACTATCAATCCATTTTCTACCCTCATCCCCCCTCTCCCTCCCTTCCCCTTCCTCCCCCCACCCCCTGGGACTTCCCAGAACCGAATACAGGGTATAAAACTAACAACAAAAATTAAAATATAACACAAATCATAATCCATAGTCACTCCTTAAAACCTCAACTCCCCTTCCAGAAACAAAGAAAATACATTTCTTCCAATCCATTATATATCAGACCATTCCACTCCTAGAGTTCTCAGAAATTTCTGATTGAGTTAGTGTTTGTTCTTGAATAAAGTACATATTTTTTAATATCCAACCTTCGTCAATCAATATCAAAACAACATTCCATCTTCCAATATTCACCAAGGGTTCTTCTAAAATGTCTTTCTTCCTTAAGCAGTCTCTCAAGAATAGTTCATATTTCCAACTTAATTTCTTAAATTTTTCTGTCCAACCTTCAAAGGTAAACAATAGTCCATCTTATCATATCTTTGACATTTATACACATCAAATAATATTACAAATATCCAATATATCAATTGTAATAATTAAAATCTTCACTTAATAATTAAAATCTTCACTATAATTAATCAGTTTTGAGCCCAGCGGTAGAAACAATGTTTGTTACCAGTTCTTTAGGGTCTTGGCCATCTCTTGTTTACTACATTCCTAGAACCTAGACATTTCATTTGGGTTTTTGACTTTGATGTGAACCTTGTGTATGAAATTCAGCCTGGTTTCTGACCCTGCTGTGAATCACTGCCTTTCCTTATTACCAGTTTGCTAACCAGCTTTTCTAGTCAACATTTTAGCTACATTACAAAATAATATAACCATACACAAAACTGATCACTTTGCATTAGTGGAGAGTATCTGTAGCTCGGGTGAAGGATGAAGATGACGGTTCATTCTCCAAGCTTGTATGTTGGTTTCCAAACAATTTGTCACTAGATTAGGTAACATCTTCAGTGGAGTTTAGGGGATCCCTTAAACTCTGCTGAAGATTTTACCTAGCTGGTAACGAAATGTTCAGAAACCAACCCACAAGCTCGGAGAACGAATCTTCACCATCATTGATCACTTTCGGGATTAAATGTTGCCACTGGTAATAAACTTGGACAATGTGGCTATATTCGCATGATACAAACTAAACAATTACAGTTCATTTTAATCTACTGTATTGTACGTACGTAGTTGTGTGGTTAATAAGAAGAAAACTGGGTAAATGGAATGAACCTTGGTCATGCAAATTACATCAGTGTTCTTATTTGTGAATGGTAATTTTCTATAATGATTAAAGAGAACATTTATTTACACCCAGAAAAGAGACAGGCTCAAAGACATAGTTCTCTATATTATGTCTCTACTAAAATTTTGAAATGCATAAATCTACATTTCTCTATATAGCTTTCTGTGCTGAAATTGAATTTTATTCATATTTAGGAATAATAGGAAAGGGACCTAAATGGGGTGTGAATGTGTGTTTATCCCTTTCAATTGTACAACTGAGCAATGACTCATTTCTAGAGTAACAATTACAAGCAATCATGTCCTTGTAGTGTTTTTTTCATATTTTTTATTTTTATTTCTCATAAACATATTTAAGTGTACAGTCTCTTATTCAACATTAATCATTGATCATTCATCTTAGCCTTTAACTTTCATTTTTATTTGCTCTTTTACCATTTCCTCTTCTTTGTTTTACCACAACCCTTCCTCTTCTTCCGTCCTCTTTCTTCTTCTGTCCCTTTCTACTTTCTTCATTCCTCCTCTCCTCCCCTTCTACTTCGCCGCCCCTTCCCCCACTCCTCTCTTCTTCCTCTCCTTTTAACCCTCTCTCCTACTCTTCTTTCCCCTCCCCTTTCTTCCTCCCCTTTTCCCTCTCTCCTATCCCTCTCTCTCCTTTCCTTTCTTCTCCCCTCCTTCCCTCTCTGTATTCTTCTTTCCCACTCCTTTGTTGTATCCATTTTCAATTTAATCTAGAATGGTATTCGAGCAGCCCCAATTTTCTATTTACATATATCTTCATTTCAAATTCTTTTTTATTTAATAATTACATCTCTTTTATCATTCATGTACACTTTTATAATAACATTTTTTTTCTTTCCCCCCGCTTCCTCCTTTTCCATTTACCTAGGTGTCATCTGAGTTTCTATTCTTTTTATTGTATTTTCTCTTATTTGTCTTTTCCCTATCCACTTCATCTATCTTTATTCATATTTGTTTTCTAGATGTCCTTGTATTGTTGTTGAAATTTGTCAGAGTACCTATTATAACACAAAAGTTATGAACAACTATATTCCTTTGCTAGAAGAGATAATTTTATTAGTGAAACAAATACCTACAAAATCATATGCTTCTTGTGATATTAAACTATTTTTAAAATGTCAAGTCTTCCCCACTCTCTGAAATCAGACTATAATTAGTGAATAAGAAACATAGAAAGTTGCATATATAGCAGTCCAAGCATTGCTCATATTAATGGCAGTGACTCCCTTTTTGGAGATCCTGTAGGTTGAACTTGGGACTTTCTCTCTGCAGACCAAGTGTTTCCCCTATCCTGCCTTGATAACATGAAATTCTTTGGAAAAGGATGTGTGAGAATTTTCTTCAGTGTACTCTTTGACTCCCTCATAACTTGGGTTGGAAGATTACCCCCAAGAAAACAACCTCCTCCACCTTATTCTTAGAGCCGTGGTGGCACAATGGTTAGAATGCAGTACTGCAGGCTAATTTGGCTGACTGCTGGCTGCCTGCAATTTGGCAGTTCGAATCTCACTGGCTCAAAGTTGACTCAACCTTCCATTCTTCAAAGATTAGTAAAATGAGGACCCTGACTATTGGTGGAAATATGCTTATTCCAGGGGTGAAACCCAGCAGGTTCTGACAGGTTCTGGAGAACCGGTAGTGGAAATTTTGAGCAGTTCGGGGAACCGGCAAATACCACCTCTTGCTGGCCCCAGAGTGGGGTTGGAATGGAGATTTTGCAATATCCTTCCCCCAGGAGTGGGGAGAGAATGGGGATTTTGCAATATCCTTTCCCTGGAGTGGGAAGGGAATGGAGATTTTGCAATATCCTTCCCCCAGGAGTGGGGAGGGAATGGGGATTTTGCAATATCCTTTCCCTGGAGTGGGAAGGGAATGGAGATTTTGCAGTATCCTTCCCAGGAGTGGGGAGGGAATGGGTATTTTGCAATATCCTTTCTCTGGAGTGGGAAGGGAATGGAGATTTTGCAGTATCCTTCCCCTGCCACCTCCACCAAGCCACACCCACAAACCACACCATGCCCACCAAGCCACACCCACCGATAGTAAAAAAAATTGGATTTCACCACTGGCTTACTCTGTAAAACAACTTAAAGAGGGCTGTAAAGCACGCTGGAGTGATATATATGTCTAAGTGCTATTGAAATTCACAAAAGAAAGACGAACAAGCACACTCACTAAAAGCTGTAGCAGTTTAGGAACAGTGTGCCTGGGTGCATGGCTCTGCCCATGCATTTTTAGAAGCAGATTTCAATTGCTGCAATGAAAATCTGTGGTAGGCTTAGAAAAACATATATGACTGCCTTGCCTGCCTTATAACTCTCAACATCTCCATCCAGCACGGCAGATAGTAAAGAGATTTTGTTGGAGGACCATCAGTTTCCTACTTCTGCTATGAAAAGCTAGGCTAATTTGAAAGAAACCTTTAAAAAGGCAAATTTTAATTTATTTATTAAATTTGTTTGCCACTCATCTCACCGTTACTTCTCCTTTCCCCCCTTCCCTTTCCCCATCCATCTGCCTGCCTTTCCATTCTCACAAGGTTTGCTGAGTTTAGATAAGTATGAGACTCCTTTATTTATCAAATTTCTTTTGCTGCCCATCTTGCAGTTCAGATTTCTTTAAGCAGTTAGTTAGGATAACCAGGAACACTTGCTATTTGCTCTGAAGTTTTAATTAACAAAAAAGCAAATAACCACAAAAATCCCACCACTTTCTGTTTACAACTATATTCTGATTTCTTTCTTTCATAAGAAATGAAGCCTGATGGATTGGTGCTCGCCCTATTTCTCTGTGGTATTGACTGATCACTCTCGATCTGATTAGTTGCTTTCCAAGTCCATGTTTACAGAACTTGTAATATTTCCAGAGCACCCTTATACCCATTAGTACAAAAGCAACGGATCTAATTCCGAGGCCAAATAAATGATTACAATTACAAACATGAGAACAGGAAGCATACTAATGCCTGCAAATAAACAAACAAATAAAATTAGGCTGTGTCCAGGAATTTGACACTGGTTGAACAAACAAAAAACTGTATATCAAATAAAAATTATCCTTTGCTTCAAGTAGCTTAATATTCAGGTGGATATATCATGGCCAAGGTCTCACCAAAATCAATGGTCACGAACTCAATCATTCAGTTGAGCATATGTAGGATTTCAAGCGTTCAGCTGCATATTAAACATCTTGAAGCCCCTTAGAACTAACAAAACTCCAATTAATTTCAACTGATTTTGTGTTTATATGATAGGCTTTGGTCTAACCACTCCATATGCTTTTAATTAGATTTTTAAAAGAGAAAATCAGACTTATTTCAATTGCTCTGATTTATTCCATTTAATGTACTATTCAAACTAATCAATTCTGAATACAAATTAAGCCAAGTCAACTTTTGTGCAAACATTCTTAAGGGTATCAATTTGATTCTGCAGTTTATTATTCACAACAAATGCATTTGATTTACAAATGAAAACAGGCTATTTGTTCTGATTCTAGTAAACATGCATTGTTATAATATGCATTGGTGGAGGAATCTGAAGGTGAAATTTGACTTTAACTTAATAAATGCAAATCTTGAAATAAAATTAATGTAAGTTCACAAAGGGGAAGATACTATATCAACTGTGGTAAGCAGTGTTTTTTTTCTTTTTTTAAAAGTAATTTTATTAAAAATTATAATTACAACAATAAAAAGTAATACAAGCTGAAGGTGCAGAAAAGAAAGAAAAGAAGGAAAAATAGGAAAAAAATAAAAAAAATAAGAATATAGTAAAATATATATAAAGAAGTGACTTCCTACCTTCAACCCAAAAATATACACAATTTTAATAACTTATCATCTTCTCTTAAAATACACCAAAGAATTTATTCTCCCATATCCCATCACTTATCTATAAAACTTGGAGGAAGATGGCCAAGTTTTGTGAAAGACAGTTCTGTGAAAAAGTTGAATGAACATATGCAAACTATTTTAAGGAGCTGGTTAGTAGATTGGCTCCTTTGATCCCTTCTGGATAAAAGAGAGAAACCTAAGATTGCCAAAACTGTTTTTCCTTATGGTTGTTCCCTTTCATTAGGAAGAAACTACAAGGCAATAATTTCTGATGAGGAGGGTGGGTGGGAATTCATGATATTTTCTCTAGCCACAAATGGATCCTTTCTTTTACTTCTAACAATCTTAATAAATTCAAATAATTTAAAATTTTTCTCCCCACCCCTTTTTCTCTTCTAACAAAATTCTTCAAAAATTTAATAAGACTCTTTTATAAATTCAATATAGGAAAATTATCCAGGTCATTCTCTTGATTTGTTATTTGTACATCTATTTTAATTATCAAGATAGCTGCTGGTTTTTTGTTTTTTTTTGGTAGGTCTTCTAGTGTAACATCTTTTTAAATATCACTCTTGTAGAAGTCTACTTTAAACCTAATCTCAATCTTGTCAGGTAAAACCTACTCTTTTTCCAAAACATCTTTTAGATACATCCATCTATAGAGGCAGACACTTTTAAAATGAACTTCTGGGTACTTTATTCAAAAATACCATTCAATACCTCCAATATTAAAATAGTTTCCTTCATTCTGTAAGTGAAGTATAAGAGTATAATTTCCTTTAAATGCAATCTGTAGTTCTTTTTAGTTCCATCTAGACTAAGTTTAGATTTTAAAATCTTATTTTATTATCATTTTTTAAAAAAATCAAAATGAAAGCATTTTTCCACTGAAAGGATTTTTTAAATAATTAATTCCAGAAATCTTATTTCAAATCTATCTTAATTAATCTCTTTGTAGCTTTCTAAAATCAAAGTTTAAACACCCTTTTACTGTTCATTTCTTTTCTATCTAGCTCTTAAACTTGCAGTTAAAGCTTTGTTGACAAAGGATTGTAGGAAGCATACAGTGCTGTCAAATATATTGATCCAAACAGCTAAAATGAAAGTGCTTAGAAAAGGAAATATGCAAGCTTAATGTCCTTTCACAGATGGTGACCATGGTTTGAGTGAAATTATTATTCCCTCATCTCCCAGAGTGTTAACCCGATTGGAGACCACTATCTTATGGACTCCTCTTAAGGAACAGCTATGAGGCACATTTGTGGGCTATCTCAAATATTCTCATTGTCCAGAAAGAAATTATTGAAGAGCTAGCCTCCATTCCATCTCAATTGTCACCTCCACTTTTTGCAGAGTCATCTTCAGTCTGCTATTTCTTCTGTGGAAATATGGTTTCCTCAGTTTAGTAACTGCTGATTTATCAAACTTCAGGTGCCATGATTTCTAGTTACAATGGTAATTTGTTAAGAGATCTACTACACTTGATTGTTCCATGAGGAAGAAGGAGTATGAGAAGCTTAAGAAGTACCAGGGCCTGAATGAGGAATTAGAAGTGATATGGAAAGTAAAGGCCAAAGTGGTCCCAGTGGTCATAGGAGCTCTCAGGTCTGTGACTCCTAAACTAGGAGAGTAGCTTCAACACATCCCAGGAGCAACATCAGAGCTCTTTGGTCAGAAGAGTACAGTGCAAGCATAAGATACTGCACAGAAGCCTCAAACTCCCAGGCTTCTGATAGAGGATCCCAAGATTGAGGAAGATACATAACCAGGGGTGGGCTTCAGAAATTTTAGCAAGGGGTTCTCTGCCCGGTTGCTGGGTGGGTGTGGCCATGGTGGGTGTGGCCTAGTTGGCCTCCTGCACTACTGGGGGGACATTTTTGTCCTCCCCAGGCTCCGAAGGCTTTTCTCAAGCCTCTAGGAGGGCGAAAATCGCCCATTTCCAGCCTTTCCAAACTTCTGGTAGGCCTGTTTATTGTCCTCCCTGAGCCTCCGCATGTGCCCTGCAGTTACCTGCATCCAGAATGGGCTGTGTGGGGACTCCTGGGAGGGGAGGGGTGGGGTGGGTAGGGCCAAACATATAGTGACCAGACATCCCGCTTTTGGCGGGACAGTCCCGCTTTTTAATAATTTGTCCTGCGTCCCGCAGCAATTCCAAAAAGTCCCGATTTTTTTTTGTTTCACTCCCATTCTGAAAATGGGAGGCAGCAATGCAAGAGGAGGAGGCGGAGAAGGGGGAATGGTGGAGAAGGGGGCGCGAGAGGGAGGAGAGACGCCGCTTGACTTCACCCGAGAGGAAGAGAAGAGCGGAGAGGAGAGCTGAGCCTGGAAGAGCGGAGAAGCAGCAGCTGCTCCTCCTCCTTCAGGCAGGTGGCAAGATTCAGCGCGCATGCGCAGCCCCCCCCACCGTCAATGGTGTCCCGCTTTGCCATCGCTGAAATCTGGTCACTTTAGCCAAACAGGAGTGGGATATGGGGATTCTCCAAACTGCACAGAATCTTAGCTAGAGGATTTCCCAAACCCCTGCGAACCCCCAACATCCCACCCTTGTACATAATACCCATAGGGGTGAGAAAGGAATGTGTGTGTGTGTGTGTGTGTTTATTGATGCCTTTTATACACTGTTGATTGCTGGTGACTGCCTAGATGATTAGTCTTTAGAATTTTCTCTGCAATTTTTTTTTCATAAGTGGCTTGCCATTGCTTCCTCCTATGGCATGGTGCTAAAGCCTGATGCTTTAAACACTACAATAAACTGACTCTCTTGTAATTTTATATTGCAGTGAAAAAGGACCCCCCCTCAAATTTCTGTCCTTTGGGCCTTCTGTGCTTGAAACTCCCCTCTGTGCTTTAAACTCTTCTAGGTGGCATTGCCTTACACAATGTAAGCCGCCCTGAGTCTTCGGAGAAGGGTTGGATATAAATGTAAATAAATAAATAAAAAAGGCTGTGAAACAGAGATTCTTTTTAACAGTCAGAAAAGAAATAAATCAGGATAATGGGATTTTAGTTAGATTGCAAGTCTCTCCTCTCTCTTCCTGCAGTTTCCTTCCCATTTTCCTGGGTGGCTGGTAAACCCATTTTTCCCAGGAAGATATTACTATTTTTTATTTCTAGTGATATATGAGGCTCAAGAATGCTCATATGTCCAATGGGTAACCTCATTTATACACAGTTTGAAAAATAGGTGGTGTATGAAGAACAATTTTGTGTTGTAGCAGAATTCCCCCCCTCCCTTAGGATTCCTGGTTGTTTGATTAAAAACCTTTTATGGAAAATCAATGGGTTGCCTATTATAGGCCTCATTCTTTATGTGGTGATGTGGGACTGCCCAACCTGCCATTTTACCTTCCCTTAAATGTTTACATTCCCTTCAGCACTACTTTTTTTCTTTTTTCCCTTAGTTCCATTCTTAGTCAGATAAATCAACTTTTTATTTATAAAAGATAGCAGGAAAATAGTGCTAGTTCCATAATTTAACTGAAACGTGCACATATGTTTGGACAAACAGTACTTGTTAAATTGTGCTCAGAGACTGTGAAATGAATATTATGTGCATTATTAGGAAAGTAGGGAACAAATAGGACTGAAATGGGATATGTTTTTAAAAGTATATTTTTCTCAGTCAGTAGGGAGGAAAGCTTCAGTTCAGTTGCGATAAGAAGACATAGTGATCAGTGCCTTCTCCATGTTCATAGAGATAAGTTTAATGGGCAGAAATCTCTGAAGGTTGCCTTTAAAATGTTGCTATCGTTGCAGTCACAAGCAGCTCTGAATAGGAAACTTTCTTTTTCCCAGCAAAAATGAGGCATGTCTACTGGATGAATGATGGCATTTGTGTCTATTTCAGAAAGTGTTTTTCACTGTATTTATGAAAACAAAAACCTCAGGACATTTGGCTCTTTCCTCCAATATCCCATTATTAATTGTAACAATGTTCTCTAAATGCATTCCCTTTGTTTTCCCTTGGAAAAATTCCTGTTCTTCTGGCACTCTGATTATCTCGTGTTGAAACCATGGCAACAGATAGGACGATTCTATAAGAAAACAGGTAAGTAAAAACAGCAGACAATGAAGTTTATATAGCACAATCATATGCAATGGGGGGGAAAAGGCTGAGGCCTATTATGTAGCAGTGACATGATGAGGTTATGCGAGACAATGTCATGCTTAGGGCTTAACTTGCGGCAGCTTTCTTGGGCACCGGTGCTAGAAGTAGCAAGCATGGCTATGAAGTGATGGAGAAATAAATATAAGGTAAGGTAAACAGGGACGCGGTGGCTCAGGGGCTAGGACGTTGAGCTTGTTGATCGAAAGGTCGGCAGCTCAGCGGTTTGAATCCCTAGTGCTGCCGTGTAATGGGGTGAGCTCCCGTTACTAGTCCCAGCTTCTGCCAACCTAGTAGTTTGGAAAGCACATAAAAATGCAAGTAGAAAAAATAGGGACCACCTTTGGTGGGAAGGTAACAATGTTCCGTGCGCCTTTGGCGTTGAGTCATGCCGGCTACATGACCACCGAGACGTCTTCGGACAGCGCTGGCTCTTCGGCTTTGAAACAGAGATGAGCACCACCCCCTAGAGTTGGCAACGACTAGCACATATGTGCGAGGGGAACCTTTACCTATACCTTTACCTTTAAGGTAAACAGGGGAAGTAAGACAGAGTGGTCCAAAGGAACCTAAAGGAGAATACAGCTGGTAGGGTGTAGATAAATAAATAAGAAGGGTGAAAGATGAGCTAACCAGATCTGCAATATATATTTCTGTTGTTAAGTGAAACATTTGTGAAGTGAGTTTTGCCCCATTTTTACAATTTTTCTTGCCACAGTTGTTAAGTGAATTACTGTAGATGATAAGTTAGTAACATGGTTGTTAAGCGAATCCGGCTTCCCCAATGACTTTGCTTGTCAGAAGCTTCCAAAAGGCGATCACATGACCTTGGGATACAGCAATGGTCATATATAAGAACCAGCTGCCAAGCATCTGATCACATGATGATGGGAATGCTGCAAAGTCGTAACTGAAAAACTGTCACATTTTTCAGTACTGTTGTAACTTTGAACGAACTAAATGAACTGTTGTACGTCAAGGGCTACCTGTACTTCTTTGCCATAAAATAAGTGAGCTAATAAATAAATAAATGTTTAAAATAAAAGAATTTTTTTGCCCTGCCTGCACAGACTTTATATACAAAAATGTTTTTTTGGCATATTATATTTACCTTCCAATTTATTTCCTCTTTTAAAGCTACCTAAAAACCAGGGCAATCATTGCATCTTGTGTCAATAAACAGCAAATTATCTGTCATATAGAAAGTATTTACTCTGATTTATGTGGGCAGTGACTTTGCCGTGTGACAAGCCACTTGTATGCACCAGTAATAACGTGACAAATCATATTAGAAATTTAAGATGGCACTGGAAAAATTATGGACCTGCATATCCAGGCCATGGTGGATGGTTTCTGGAGCAGCCTCTTTTCATTTAGAATAATCAATCATTGGTTGTTTATATGATTCAAACCCATAGTGAACCCTTTGAAAACTGCCATGTGAAAGTCAGATCTGATAGCTTATCTGGTTTTGCTATCTTCAAGGGATAAATTTGGCAAAACAGTTCTCACAATTGTTCCTTCATTGCAGGGGTGGGTTCTAAATTTTTTTACTACTGGTTCTGTGGGTGTGGCTTATTTTGTGGGTGTGGCTTGGTGGTCATGTGATACTGGACGTGGTTTGGTGGTCATGTGACTGGATGACAGTAGCTTGGCCATCATGTGACTGGGTGGGCGTGGCCAATAACAATAAATAATAAAAATAATAAACAAAGTATACAAAACAATAAGAGGTACCAAAAACCAAGTTTCACACTTTACACACACACAACACAATACAGCACAACTGACTCACACACAATGTAAAAGCAGCTGCACTTCACCCAAAAGGGCCCCTGCAACAAACAGGAACCTCACAAAGCCACAAAAAGCTCAAAAAACAAGTTTCACACTTTACACACACACACAACACAACACAACACAACAGACTCACATACACAAAATGCCACATACAGCTTTGTGAGATTTGTGTGTTTGTGTAGTTAGAGTGAAACACTACAGAAACACACCAAATCTCAGAAAGCTGCACAAATATTTTGTTATTTTATTTAAATTTTTTAGATCGGGGTCTCCAACTTTATAACTTTAAAGTTTGTAGACTTCAACTCCCAGAGTTCCTCAGCCAGCAAAGCATTTGGCTGAGCAATGGATTCCAGGCAGATTTATGGACTTCAACTCCCAGAGTTCCTGGGGAATTCCAATCAATTACATTAGCTGCAACTGATTCTGCCTTCCAGACAATGTAACTGATTGGAGACGCCGAAGGAAAGCGAGCCCGAAAGGAGCTTGCTTAATTAAGTAAGTGAGGAGTGGGGATTGGGTGGGCCCGAGAAAAAAAGTTTTTAAAATGCTCCTCTGAGGATCCCTGCTCAGCCACATGATTATCAGAAGGGTTTTTTTTCTTTTAAAAGCCCCTTTTTGGCTGAAGAAAAGAGGCTTTTAAAAGTAAAAAAACTCGAAACCTCTGATGATCGGAGAACTGGTTCAGGGGCGTAGCCAGCCAGCCATTACCACCGGTTCTCCGAACGCCAGCAGAGTTTTACTACTGGCTCTACAGAACTGGAGCGAACCGGGGCAACCCGCCACTGCTTCATTGCCAAGAATAATGTAGCAAAAAAAAACACCATGCACAAAAGAAATAATAATGTAATAAGATGCTGGCTAAGGAACCACTCAAATATAAATGATTCTTCAGAGAATCATACAACCTTAAGGTACATATTTAGCCCCCCCACCCTGCCTTCATCTTATCATTTTGATAAGGACACCTTAATCTCCTTTTTATCCATCACTATCATCAGATGGCAAAGCACAGCTTGGTTGTCAAAATGCTTTCTGCTGCTAACCTCATTATAAACTCATTTAATTGTTCTTGGATCTCTGTTCCTACTGGGCCATATGTTTTGTTTGTTCACCAGGGCACAAGTTGCTCATCTCACAATCTAGCACAGGTAATATTTGCAAATAGTGCAAGTAATCTTCTCGCTTTACATGTCAGAAAAGATATTGATACATAAATAGGCAGGGTTTTGATCATGATGCTGTAAATGCCATTTCAGCTATTTTTTAAATTTATTTTTAATTGCTTTTTAATTAATAACAAAGAGCATTAGAGCAAAATGATAATGATGATAGGATAAACTTTCAAAGAGAAAGGATAAATGTGTCAAAGAGAAGAGAAAAAAACCACACATAAAAAGTGCTTTAACAAAAAAGTGAAAAAATACAGCATAGAAAAAGTATAGAATGATATGCCATTGTAACAGTAAATAGTTATAATTCTATATATATTAATCTAATGCAAGTATTTAACTACATATGTACAGTATATATTTCTGATATATTTATTCAACTATCAGTTTTAAGCTATTGTATTCTGTATAAATGTATCCCGTATTTCATTATACTTGTCTACACAAAGTTTATGTCTACAGGCAAACCACTTGTAAGTGGTTAATGCAATCAGGTCTTCAATTCATTGACTAAATGGAGTCATATATTTATTTTTCTAATGCTACAATACCAGTCCTTTAGCCATAGTAAAAAGCACAGAGAATTCATTTAAGTTATAGGGATACTAGTAAATTCCATGTACTAGGTATAGAGTTCAAAAGAATATTATCGTCTAAAAATTTTAGCTTTTGTTACACAATCATATTTATATAATTCACTATTTTCTTCCAAAATGTGATAAGTATAGAAACATGTCTTAAAGAAGCATTACCCTTATTATATTGCCAAAAAAGTGCTGTTTTTGACAATCTTTTCTATACAAATATAATGGAGAGAAGTAAGTTTAAAATATTAATTTATGTTGTATAAGTCATAACTTAGATCCATTGACACTATTGCTCAGAATATGTCTCATAATCCAAAAATGCTTCTCCTTCTCTTTTGTGTCTACATCAAACTTCAGACTGCCAGAATGAAGCCACCTTCTTGGCTTTGCTGTTGGCCAAAAATAAAGTCATTATTAATATATGTTTCTGGTACTCGCCAACACACCTCCAGATGGGTTGAACTCAGGGGTGAAATCCAGCAGGTTCTGACAGGTTCTGGAGAACTGGTAGTGGAAATTTTGAGTAGTTCAGAGAACTGGCAAATATCATCTCTGGCTGACCCCAAAGTGTGATGGGAATGGAGATTTTGCAATATCCTTCCCCCAGGAGTGGGAGGAATGGGATTTGCAGTATCTTTCCCCTGCCATGCCCACCAAGCTACGCCCACAAAGCCACACCACGCACACCATGCCACACCATATCACATCCACCAAGCCACGCCCACTGAACCGGCAGTAAAAAAAAATTAAATTTCATCACTGGTTGAACTCTGCATCTTTCCACATTCACATAGCATGTTGTCATCCACTAAGAGACTTCACTTGAACATATTGGTTTTAATTTAGGCACTCCAACCCTCAACTTATTCAAGGTCCAAGAAGTATAAGGGAGGTTAGATCCTTCAGCCATATCCTCATATAATGTTATCCCTAGCTCAATGTTCTCCTTCCTCCATCTTTTAATTTGATTTAGTTCTTGCAAACATTCTCAAGAATGTTTGTTCTTGCCACAAAGCTTTTCCTAAATTGGCAGGTTTGGGGCATATATCTACTCAGAGGACATTGAGGATCAAAATGCTGAAAATGCTGATTTCATTTATTAGAAATTACTATCTCTATGGATGGATGCTACTATATCAAATAGATGGACAGCAGGCTTTCTTGGGCATTAAGAATATCTCTAGAATATCATGGAAGATTTTATAACTTTGCATATTTTTGTTCTCTTTTGTTTTGCCAAAGAATGGGAAATCTTGAATCATTTTTGATAAGGACACCTTAATCTCCTTTTTATCCATCACTATCATCAGATGGCAAAGCACAGCTTGGTTGTCAAAATGCTTTCTGCTGCTAACCTCATTATAAACTCATTTAATTGTTCTTGGATCTCTGTTCCTACTGGGCCATATGTTTTGTTTGTTCACCAGGGCACAAGTTGCTCATCTCACAATCTAGCACAGGTAATATTTGCAAATAGTGCAAGTAATCTTCTCGCTTTACATGTCAGAAAAGATATTGATACATAAATAGGCAGGGTTTTGATCATGATGCTGTAAATGCCATTTCAGCTATTTTTTAAATTTATTTTTAATTGCTTTTTAATTAATAACAAAGAGCATTCGAGCAAAATGATAATGATGATAGGATAAACTTTCAAAGAGAAAGGATAAATGTGTCAAAGAGAAGAGAAAAAAACCACACATAAAAAGTGCTTTAACAAAAAAGTGAAAAAATACAGCATAGAAAAAGTATAGAATGATATGCCATTATAACAGTAAATAGTTATAATTCTATATATATTAATCTAATGCAAGTATTTAACTACATATGTACAGTATATATTTCTGATATATTTATTCAACTATCAGTTTAAGCTATTGTATTCTGTATAAATGTATCCCGTATTTCATTATACTTGTCTACACAAAGTTTATGTCTACAGGCAAACCACTTGTAAGTGGTTAGTGCAATCAGGTCTTCAATTCATTGACTAAATGGAGTCATATATTTATTTTTCTAATGCTACAATACCAGTCCTTTAGCCATAGTAAAAAGCACAGAGAATTCATTTAAGTTATAGGGATACTAGTAAATTCCATGTACTAGGTATAGAGTTCAAAAGAATATTATCGTCTAAAAATTTTAGCTTTTGTTACACAATCATATTTATATAATTCACTATTTTCTTCCAAAATGTGATAAGTATAGAAACATGTCTTAAAGAAGCATTACCCTTATAATATTGCCAAAAAAGTGCTGTTTTTAACAATCTTTTCTATACAAATATAATGGAGAGAAGTAAGTTTAAAATATTAATTTATGTTGTATAAGTCATAACTTAGATCCATTGACACTATTGCTCAGAATATGTCTCATAATCCAAAAATGCTTCTCCTTCTCTTTTGTGTCTACATCAAACTTCAGACTGCCAGAATGAAGCCACCTTCTTGGCTTTGCTGTTGGCCAAAAATAAAGTCATTATTAATATATGTTTCTGGTACTCGCCAACACACCTCCAGATGGGTTGAACTCAGGGGTGAAATCCAGCAGGTTCTGACAGGTTCTGGAGAACTGGTAGTGGAAATTTTGAGTAGTTCAGAGAACTGGCAAATATCATCTCTGGCTGACCCCAAAGTGTGATGGGAATGGAGATTTTGCAATATCCTTCCCCCAGGAGTGGGGAGGGAATGGGGATTTGCAGTATCTTTCCCCTGCCATGCCCACCAAGCTACGCCCACAAAGCCACACCACGCACACCATGCCACACCACATCACATCCACCAAGCCACGCCCACTGAACCGACAGTAAAAAAAAATTAAATTTCATCACTGGTTGAACTCTGCATCTTTCCACATTCACATAGCATGTTGTCATCCACTAAGAGACTTCACTTGAACATATTGGTTTTAATTTAGGCACTCCAACCCTCAACTTATTCAAGGTCCAAGAAGTATAAGGGAGGTTAGATCCTTCAGCCATATCCTCATATAATGTTATCCCTAGCTCAATGTTCTCCTTCCTCCATCTTTTAATTTGATTTTGTTCTTGCAAACATTCTCAAGAATGTTTGTTCTTGCCACAAAGCTTTTCCTAAATTGGCAGGTTTGGGGCATATATCTACTCAGAGGACATTGAGGATCAAAATGCTGAAAATGCTGATTTCATTTATTAGAAATTACTATCTCTATGGATGGATGCTACTATATCAAATAGATGGACAGCAGGCTTTCTTGGGCATTAAGAATATCTCTAGAATATCATGGAAGATTTTATAACTTTGCATATTTTTGTTCTCTTTTGTTTTGCCAAAGAATGGGAAATCTTGAATCATTTTTTGATATAAAACTACAGTGAGTTGGCTTTAATTGTCCACCTGACCAACAAGTGCAAGAGTGATGCATCTACTGTTATCAAACTGTCATGTGCAAAGGATGCTCTTGGAAATACAGTTTCAGTATTTAGTGCCAATTCCCTGTTGTAACCCCCTGAACTTTGCCCCTTTGCAAGTTCATTAGGCATTTCCCCCTCTGAAATCTGCTACTTAATGCCAGATTGACCTATAATAATGCTTGCTTCATTCAGGAATTAATAACTGATGATAGAACAAGCCTGGTATATATTGTCAAGACCTGGTCACTCTCAAAAAGATTCTTTTCAGGTATGGCATAAGGCATGATTTCAGGGCAGAGGTAGGGTATTGACAATGATTATTTGTGTCATTCTTATGGTTTTAAGGGACGCTGGTCCTCAGACAGCCAAATATGAGACCTTGTTCAAGAAGTTGATTCTAGGAACAAGATGGGATTACTGTTATTGTACTAACTACTTTATTGGATAGCTGCCTGCCTACCTGAGCTGTTGGATGTTGTGGCTGGGTTGGCAGCAGAGTTTTCTAGGCTTATGAAACTTGGAGATTTTAATTTGCCTTCCGAGTCAGAACTGGTTTGGAAGTTCATGGCCACTATGGCAACCATAGAACTGACCCAAGATCATGTTCCTGACATATAGGGAGGTCACAAACCAAAATCCTGACTGAAAAGTTGAAAAAACATGAATGAATGAATGAATGAATGAATGAATTAATTAATTAATTAATTAATTAATCACAACAATAAATATAATCATATGTATGAAATAACTATACGATATATAAGCATAAATATAATCATAAGTATGTAATAACTATATGAAGTTGGATACAATCAAAGGGAACATTAGGACAGGAATGGTAGGCATGTTGGTGCTCTTATGCATGCCCCTTACAGACCTCTTAGGAATGGGGTGAGGTCAATAGTAGATAGTTTTTGGTTAAAACTTTGGGGATTTTGGGAAGAGACCACAGAGTCTGGTAGTGCATTCCAGGCACTGACAACTCTGTTACTGAAGTCATATTTTCTGCAATCAAGATGCTTGAAATGTATAATTTATGCAAAATTCAATGCTGCAATTTTCTATTTGAATAGTCAACAATGGAATAATTAATAAACTAAACCCACTTTTGCCACTTGATTGTCTTTCCTCTGTGTGTTTGGCAGAAAAAGGCTTTCATGGGCCTAATTTTCTTCCCAACTTCTCACCACTTCACATCTATTGAACCTTTGCTCTTTGCAGCTGTTATTAGGATTCTGACAATTTATTAACTAGCAGACTATTAGAACATACCTAATTATCTTATCTTTATCTTCCCCTTAATTGGGAAATGCTAGCAATGAATAAATAGCAATTTTCCTCAGAATTAATGGTATATAGAAGCAGACGTGTCTTTTTTTTCACATCAGAATGCAACAGTTTACATTCAGTCCTATAGTTTTAGATTTTTCAACATGTTTAGAGGTATTGATAAAACTACTGTTTACAATGTATATTAGTGGGGGTTTTTGAGATAAGAATATTGTATTACACAAAATTTATATAGTCTCATTTTTAAAAGTGCCATATTTTAATTTTTGAATTCTTACAAGTGATTTTTTTGGTGTGCTCATAATTGGTACAATTGCTTGGTGAGCTATACATCTGATCTTTAAGAATTATGTGTAGACATTTCTGCATGTTCTTTCAAATACTGAGTACTCTGTGTGGTGTTATCAGCTGTTCTAGTGGGGATAGCTGCCGTCGCCCATTCATGGCGATCAGTGGCGAATGGGCCATGGCAGCGAACGGGCCATGGGGCTGGTGAACATGCCATGGCAGAAATCCCTGCTGCAGTAGCGGTGAACGGGCTGCAATGGTGGCGAACAGGCAGTGGTGAATGGGTGGTGGTGGCGGTAGCGAATGGGTGGTGGCAGCAAATGGGCGGCAGAGAACAGGGCACAGCGAATGGGTTTTGGCGAATGGACCATGACAAACAGGCTGTGGTGGCAGCAAATGGGTGGCGGAAGTAGGGGCAGAATTTTTTTTCTCGTTTTCCTCCTTTAAAGCTAATGTGGGTCTTATAGTCTGAAAAAAATGGTACTTGTTTATGTTACAATATTTATTGGACATTTGTGTGTATGAAGGGTGAAAAAGCAGAGAATAAAAAAATGGCTGAATGGGGTATTAAGAACTGAATGAAAAACTGTTGACTTCTTTGAGGGAAATTCTAATTCATTTGATTTGAAAATCAACGTCCTTGAGACTATCTACGGCTACTTAATAATTGCTTCTAATATTCACAATTTTTATGTGTGTCTTTGAGCTAATGTTTTTGTGTTTTCAAGCCAATGTTGACTCTTGTCAGCTGCCTGGATAAATTTATCAAATTTATTTTAGTAAAGAGCAAGCAGATACAGGAACCACATTAAATTAGGGCTCTTTGCTAATATTTTGTATGTGAGTGAGTGATAACAAAACACAATGCAATCACCCTGTGCTCAGACCAAAAAGTAATTCACTGAAATGTTTTCATTTTTAGGGGTGGATTTCTCCACCCCACCATCAGACTGTATGAGAAGAAAGCTGAAGAACTATTTTTTAAGAATACTACAATATTTATTTAATAATTAAGGCATAGCTCTTGAAGTGTGGTTGTTAATAGTATTTCTATATTTTAATTACAGAGAATCTTTGAGTGTTTACAATAATTTCAAAGTGTGAAAATAATAGACGCATCTTAAAAGTTATTGTTGATTAAGGATAACTCAAATAAAATGGTGCAGTTTTAAAAGACATACAAAAGATATCCCTGCTGGGGTCTTTTTTATTAATTGATTTTATTAATTGATTTTATTAACTTTTGAAAACATGAATAAAAAGTAAACAAGCAAGAAAATGGAAAATAAGAATCAGGCAAGAAGCAAAATAAATGTGCAAAAAAGGAAAAAAAGGAAAGAAAAAAAGAGAAAGGATGGATTACAGTTTTTTTTGGTAGACATTTGGTAGACAAAGATCCAGTAAATGTTTTCAAGAGTTTATTATTTGGTAGACATTAACAATAACAATTAGCATTACCAAAAATAACTCATGATATAACCATAATCAGATAAATGAATTTAATATTTTTTATTCTTCCCCTTAACCAGCCTTAATCCCATAAATAAAATTCGGATTCCTGTTTTCTTCTAGTATCTTTTCCTCTTCTCTTAAAATTCTTATCATCTTTTAAGTCTACTTGTAGTTTCCAATAAGTACATCAATAAATCTCTTATATTCACTTTGATAATTCACAAGGACTTCTTCAGTTTTTAAATGACAATCCAACTGCATTTGTAAATCTAGTGAATCCATCTCAATTGCCTCCAGAAGGAGCTGTTCATTTTCAGTAGTAACTTCTGGTTCCAGTTAAGAGTTAAAAAGTTGAGGCACTTTACAGGCCCATAAATCAAATATTTCCTTTAAATCTCTGATCATTAAGTGTTGTACCTTATAATTCTTGATGAAGGTATCTTTTCATTTATGTACACTAAGAGCATATGCACAAAGACAAATTCCTTGTGTGTCCAATCACACTTGGCCACTAAAAAAATCTATTCTATTCTATTCTATTCTATTCTATTCTATTCTATTCTATTCTATTCTATTCTATTCTATTCTATTCTATTCTATTCTATTAATTGACTTTGCAGGTTTTGTTTTACAATTGAGGTTTACAAAGAGGTTTTTTAATGTAACTTTCAAAAAGGAAAAGTTATTTCTTTCCACTTAAATATTTTAATCTCTTTAGTGCTCAGCTTTTTGGGAGGCAAGCAAAAATCAGTAAAAAGTCAAATTTTAATTAATAAAAAGAAATGGAAATTGCTATTAGAGTAAATATGGGATTAGGTAGACTTCCTAAATTAATAAAAGACATTTTGTTAGATAAGGCAAATAGAAATATTAGTTAACCAATATCTGCTATATGCACACTTAATGCTTTATAGCTTTGGGTCTCTACATTACAGTCAGTGCCAAATTAACTTAGATGAAAAAGATAATTTAATTTCTTTTGATTAAGTATCAGGAATAAACTCCGGATGAATGGCTCACTATTTTAATGAGCCCAACGCCTAATAAAGCATTTTCTTCCTTATGTTAATTAGAGTTTCAGAGAAGATTTCTTTGGGGACCAATTTATTAGGAGTGCAAAGAAGATCCTTTATTTCACACTCCCAAGGTAATACCTGTAACATACTTATTCTCTGACTTTGTGCCTGTTTGCTTAGCTTAGCTGTGATTCTGCTTACTCAGATAAGATGCTGAATGCTCCAGCAAATGCTTTCAAGAGTTTATTACTTGCTCTAGCCCATTTTATTTTTGAAGTGAACACTGAAGAAAAGATAAATGTCCCATGAATACAGTAGCTACTCATACCCTAATCTCTCTACTCCTGTACTGTCAGCTGAAAAGAGCAAATTCTAAACACATTTCCTGAACACCATCATCTCCTTTCACCACCATTGATCTTTCATGCCAGTGACCAATACAGTGACATTAAAAAAACTTAATGCAATTCCCTTAGCTATCTTCATCCCCACAAAATGAAGCCACTTAGCAGACAAAGATGGATGAATTCAGATTTGAGATGGCAGAGTGATGAGTAACAACTAGCACACATTTTTGTCGCAAATATACAGTACATTGCATAGAACTAGAGTTAATCTGGAATATATATGATACAATCGTATACATTGTCATTGTTAATCATTTTTTTTTTTGCTTTCCTACCTCCACACTGATATGATATCATTGGTATGCAAAATAATTACCTGTGTTTCTTCATACTACACATTTATAGTCTGGAAGTATATTTACTTCCCAGTTACCTATGTAATACCATAAAACAAAACAAGAAGATCCACAAGCAGCGAAGCTGGGAGGGATAGCGAAGCTAGGAAGGGGCCGGGATAGCTCAGGCAGTAGAGAAGCCTGTTATTAGAACACAGAGCCTGCAATTACTGCAGGTTCAAGCCTGGCCCAAGGTTGACTCAGCCTTCCACCCTTTATAAGGTAGGTAAAATGAGGACCCAGATTGTTGGGGGGGCAATAAGTTGACTTTGTAAATATACAAATAGAATGAGACTATTGCCTTACACACTGTAAGCCGCCCTGAGTCTTCGGAGAAGGGCGGGGTATAAATGTAAAACAAAAAAAAATTGAGGGATTTTTTTTTTTTTGCAAAATGCTCACTTTCTCATTGATTCTGTCTTTCAAAAGTGTGAGCTTTTATTGTGATGTAGCACAATACAGAATGTCATGTTACATACTTCAGTAATACAATTCATATTTTATTTTAAAGTAAACTTTACAATGCTAAATTGTTGGATTACTCTCACAAAATACAACAGAATTATAGCCTATGTGTTTTTATGACACTGAATCCCAAGGAATTAAATGTGGTTCCTAAAACCATTCGCTATCTGGCAGCTGCTGTGCTGATCATGATCTGGGGAACTACAAAATTAACTTTGCTAAGAACAGAAGTTAAGCATTTGTGTACATGACTCAATGCATACTGTGAGCTGAAGGCCCCAAACATTCTCAGAAATGAATTTCAGATTTATTTTTGACTTAATTTAAGAATTATTTAGTTTTTTATTTTTGAATGATGGATTCACTAATACTTTATGTTCCCTACCTAAGAAAACAAAAAACTAAAATCTCTGGCTGCTAAAACATAATTACAGCGGACCACAAAACTTTAACAAAAGCAGCAACAAAGATTTTAAAAATCCATTCTAAGTCTGAGCCCTTTAATGAACTGGAAGATTTCTGAAAACAGATCCGGGATTAATTGCATTGAATTGGCCGTTTTTCTGTTTAAATTATTTTTATTTTGCTTTTCAAATTATTTTCCAAGAGTAAAACACATCCACTGGAAAGTTCCTTTAAGTAAGTGTTAGCTCCCAATAACAAATCATTACAATCTACCAGCACCACTATCAAAATGGAGAGTGATACATAATTTTCAGAAATTGTGGAAAACTATGTGATTGCATTGTGACATTACCATAAAGAGGTTTCTGCTATAACTCTTTAAAAAACACCACCAAAGACTAAATGGATAATTCATGCAATTCCTATTTCAGATTGTGAGTAAGGGGTCCTTGGTACTCTCTGAGATTGGTTATTTTCTTGCAGTCTTTTCATTACCCAAATTAGGTAACATCAGCCACCTATCTCCACAACCCCCATCTCAGACACACCAACAACAGCCAAGCCTCCTACAACTGACCCCATCCCATTGGGTTCACAACCTCTAGTGATCACAGAAAAGGAAGTGCAAGACCTATTTCACAGACAAAAGCCAGGAAAAGCTCCAGGCCCAGACAAAATAACTCCTTCTTGCTTAAAAGTCTGTGCTGACCAATTGGCCCCCATCTTCACCCATATCTTCAATAAATCACTAGAGATGTGTTATGTTCCTTCTTGCTTCAAACGCTCTACTATCATTCCAGTGCCGAAGAAGCCCATCTTTAAGGAACTGAATGACTACAGACCAGTTGCTCTAACATCTGTAGTCATGAAAACCTTTGAAAGGCTAGTGCTGTCCCACTTGAAAACCATCACAGATCTGCTGTTAGACCCCTTGCAATTTGCATACCGAGCAAATAGATCAACGGATGATGCTGTTAATATGGCTCTGCACTATATCCTACAACATCTTGAATCTCCAAAGACCTATGCAAGGGTCCTCTTTGTAGACTTTAGCTCAGCATTCAACACCATCATTCCAGACACTCTTCTACCGGAACCAGCTATAGGTACCTGAACAGACTTGTAAGTGGATCACAAGCTTCCTAACAAACAGGAAGCAGCAGGTGAAGCTAAGCAGAATCACTCAGATACTTGTATAATTAGTACAGCCCTCCCCCCAAGGCTTTTCACCTTCCCCACTTCTCTCTGTATACCAATGACTGCATCTCCAACGATCTGTCTGTTAAACTACTGAAGTTCGCAGATGACACAACAGTGATCGGTCTCATTCGAGACAATGATGAATCCGTATACAGGTGGGAGATTGAACGACTAGCCTCGTGGTGCGACCGGAACAATCTGGAACTGAACACACTCAAAACCATAGAAATGGTGGTAGACTTTAGGAGAAACCCTTCCATACTTCCACCTCTCACAATACTAGACAACACAGTGTCAACAGTAGAAACCCTCAAATTTCTAGGTTCTACCATATCGCAAAATCTAAAATAGATAGCTAACATCAAAAATGTCATCAAAAAAGGACAACAAAGAATGTTCTTTCTGCGCCAACTCAGAAAGCTCAAACTGCCCAAGGAGCTGCTGATCCAATTCTACAGAGGAATTATAGAGTCTGTCATCTGAACCTCTGTAACTGTCTGGTTTGGTTCTGCAACCCAACAAGAGAGACACAGACTTCAGAGGATAATTAGAACTGCAGAAAAAACAATTGCTACCAACCTGCCTTCCATTGAGCACCTGTATATTGCACAAGTCAAAAAGAGGCTGTGAAAATATTTACAGACCCCTCACATCCTGGACAGAAACTTTTTCAACTCCTACCCTCAAAACGACGTTATAGAGCACTGCACACCAGAACAACTAGACACAAGAACAGTTTTTTCTCCGAATGCCATTACTCTGCTAAACAAATAATTCCCTCAACACTGTCAAACAATTTCTAAATCTGCACTATTAATCTTCTCATCGTTCTCATCACCCATCTCCTTCCACTTATGACTGTACCTTTGTTGCTTGTATCCTTATGATTTATATTGATATTGTTTCCTGATTGCTTAATTGTAGCCTATGATTATCATTAAGTGTTGTATCATTAAGTGTTAAATTTGTAGTCTATGACTATCATTAAGTGTTGTACCTTGATGAACGTATCTTTTCTTTTATGTACTCTGAGATCCTATGCACCAAGACAAATTCCTTGGCCAATAAAAAATCTATTCTATTGTATTCATTAGTGCTACTAAGGAGTGATGTTTGGTCTCAGTTTATATTCTAATTGCTTGCCCTGTCAGTGTTGGTGGGGGAGATCTGAGAGATTCTTTGATTGGACTGTTAACTGTTGGCTTGTTTGGCCATTCCTTGATCTGGGTATTGTTTAATTGATTATTGGTCTGATGTTAATTTTGGAATTAATCTATTAATCTGGGTGCTGATTGCTGGTGGGGAGATGCTTTTGTCTTTTTGTTTCCTTTTCAGCTTACTGATTGTCTCTTTTGCATAGTATATAGCAGTAGTGGGTTTCAAATTTTTTTACTACTGGTTCTGTGGGCGTGGCGTGGTGGGTGTTGCATGGCTTGGTGGGTGTTGCTTTGTGGGCATGGCAGGGGAAGGATATTGTAAAATCCTCATTTCCTCCCGATCAGCTGGGACTCGGAGGCAGAGAATAAATAAGGGTGGGGCCAGTCAGAGGTGGTATTTACTGGATCTCTAAACTACTCAAAATTTCTGCTACCGGTTTTCCAGAACTGGTCAGAACCTGCTGAAACTTACCTCAGGTATATAGATATTGTTTATGTTCATTTGCCTTTTGATGGCTAATTTGTCAGAGTGCTGGCTTCTAGAAACTCCCTAGTGTTTTTTGACTTGGCTTGCTCTAGGATGGTCACAATTTCCCATTTGAAACTATGGTTAAGTCCAGTGGTGGAATTCAAATAATTTAACAACTGGTTCTCTGCCGTAATGATTTCTTCCAACAACCAGTTCACCAAATTGCTCAGAAAGTTAACAACCGGTTCTCCCGAAGTGGTGCAAACTGGCTGAATCCCACCACTGGTTAAGTCTCTCTATGTGTTGTGACATTACAGAGTTTTCATCATGTCTTCTAACTGCTGGTTGGCTGGTGGTTGGTGTTCATGGATGTATTCTGCCAGTCTTCTGCCTATTTGTCTTATGTAGTGGTTGTACATTACACTGCTGTAGATGACTCCAGATTGTCAATAGTTGCTTTTCCTTTGGATTTCTCTAGCTTGTGCAAATAAGAGGGAAATTCCAGGGTGAGTAAATCAATATTTCCATAGCAATGAATTTTAGTAGTCAGTAAAGAGAAGGTATTTATTTATTTATTTTATTTATTTAATTTTGTCATAACAATATACACAAGGATAACAAGCATAACACAAAAGATTATATAATATATAAACATATATATGGGGAGAAACAAGGTAGTATAAGCATATATATATATAGGAGAAGAAACAATAGGACAGGAACGGTAGGCACATTTGTGCTCTTATGCACGCCCCTTAGAGTCCTCTTAGAAATGAGGTGAGGTCAACAGTGGATAGATTTTTAATAAAACTTTTGGGGTTATGAGAAGAGACCACAAAGTCAGGTAATGCATTCCAAGCATAGAAAATTCTATTACAGAAATCGTGTTTTCTGCAATCTAAACTGGTGCGGCTGACATTAAGTTTAAATCTGTTGGTAGCTCTTGTGTTATTATAGTTGAAACTGAAGTAGTCATTGGCAGGAAGGACATTACAACGGATGATTCTATAAGCTAAACCCAGGTCCTGTCGAAGGCGATGAAGTTCCAAGTTTTCTAGACCCAGGATATCAAGTCTAGTGGAATAAGGTATTTTATTAGTTTTGGAGGAGTGAAGAACTCTTCTCGTAAAATACCTTTGGACATGCTCAACTGTATTGATATCAGATATATGGTATGGGTTCCAGACAGGCGAGCAATAATCAAGAATTGGCCTAGCAAAAGTTTTATATGCTCTGGTCAGTAGCATGGTGTTTTTGGAAAAGAAGCTACGTAGAATTAAGTTAACAACTTTTAGAGCCTTTTTAGCTATATAGTTACAGTGGGCTTTAGCACTTAGATCGTTAGATATAAAAACACCAAGGTCTTTAACTGGGTGGGGGTCATCAGTGAGGTAATGTCCATCAAGCATGAACTTAGTGATTGGGTTCTTTCTTCCAATATGTAGGACTGAGCATTTGCTGGTTGAGATTTGTAATTGCCAAATTTTAGACCAAGCGGTTAGATGATCGAGGTCTTTTTGAATTGTAGATGCATTGTCAGTGGTGTTAAAAAGTTTGACATCATCAGCAAAGAGAACACAGTCACTAGAGATATAATCACAAAGATCATTTATGTATACTATAAAGAGAGTTGGTCCAAGAACGCTACCTTGAGGAACACTATTCTTGAAAGGAACAGGATTTGATATAGCACTACTAACCTTAACCACTTGTTGTCTGTTCGACAGAAAAGCAGATATCCAGTTGTGTAAGGGTCCTGAAATGCCATAGGAGTTTAATTTTAGGAGAAGTTTATCATGTACTACTGAATCAAAAGCTTTACAGAAGTCTATGTATATTGCATCTATTGTTTTACCTAGATCAAGATTTGTGGTCCATAGGTTTTTACAGTGGAGAAGTTGTAAATTGCATGATATTTTTTTTCTGAAGCAAATTGTTTATTTGAGAGTAGGTTGTGTAATTCTAAGTACAAGGTAATGGATTGGTTGATGATGGATTCCATTACTTTGCAGGTGACACAGCATAGGGAGATTGGTCTATAATTATCAACTAAGCTGGGGTCTAGTGGCTAGTGACCAGAGATTGGGAAGGGAACTGGTTGTGAAGATTTTATTAAAGATTATACTTAGGGGTTCTGCTAAATTACTAGAAAGTTTTTTTTAAGAAGTAGGCACAAAGTCCATCAGGTCCAATGGATAGAGATGGTTTCAAGTTGCGAAGAGCTTTTCCAACATTATCTTCGGTAAAATCTATATTTGTTAAGTCGTCATATTTATTTCTTGTACGATTTGGGAATGTCGGATGTGTGTCATCACTGTTGACAAAAACTGAGCCAAAGAATTTGTTAAAGAGGTTTGCTTTAGTTGTTTCATTATTGTATTCATTGCCGTTAGAATTTTTTAGTGGTGGGATGGATCTAGAGTCTTTAAGCTTATTGTTAACAAAATTATAGAAGGCACGACTGGAATTTGTGTGCAGAAGATCCTCTTCTTGCTTGGTGTGGTAATTTATGCATTCGGTTTTTATTTGGTTGCATATAGTTCTGTAGCGATTTTTAAAATTTGCAACATAGCCCTTTTTGTTTCTTTTCCAGAGGGATTTTTTTTTAGATTGAAGCTTTTTTATTGATATGGGTAGTTTGCTTTTCCTGATCTTGGTGGTAGTTTGTGGTACGTATAGTTTGATGACTCTATTAATTTCAAGTAGGAAAACTCTATAGTGGTCTTTGGCAGTTATACAGGTTGAGAACAGATTTTGCCAGTCCAGAGATGAAAGATCATTGTTTATAAGGTCATAGTTGGCTTTTTTGAAGTTGTAGTTAGGAATGCTATTGATATGACGATTTAGGTCATGACGTATATTAAGACGAAAGTCAATCATGCAGTGATCACTGTTGGAAAAGGGTTCTTTTATTTGTAGTCCGTAAATGGTATTGGTGTTGTTGCAGAAGATGAGGTCAAGGCAATTGTTGAGTTTTGTACTGTTAGTTACAAGTTGTTCAAGACCTAGGTTTGTAACAGCGTTGTATATTGTAGTATGGATTGGATCAGTTGTATTGGCATTGTTTTGGTTTAAAAAGGGCTACAGAGTACTAAAATATTAAATATTGTTTTAGGAATATAAGTAATTATCATTAATACTAAAGATAGAAGCAAATTCAGGTGGAATCTAAGATAGGCATGAAAGACATAGGATAACACAACCATAAACTATGCATTGTTTATGTCCTAAAAGCAATCTTAAGAAAGTTACTATGTAAGCAAGAAGAATTAAAGTAATGCTTAATGGGATTATTCTGTTAAACAGAAGTAGTTTGTCCATAGCAGCAATAATTGTCCTCAACTGAAGAGTGTCAGTATGGGAACTGGGGGATAATATAGTTGAAGGATCAAAATATCACATTATTCAGGTTAAATGCTAAACTGTTTACAGATCTATCAAACTAATAATTCCATATTTTGTCTCTCCCTATTGCAATTAACCTATATTTTTCTAGAGAATAACTTATCCTCATTAGAGTTATCTCTAGATAATATTTGTAGATTAGACCTGAATTAGAGAAGGGGAAACTAGTGGTTAAAAACTGGGAAGCTGGAAAAAGAAATACTCCAGAATTCTTGGCCCAGGCATGAATTGAAGAAGATGATAGCTTGACCAACTAATATAACAGTTTGGACAAGACAATATAAAGACAAGTTTTCTGTCCTCGTTCTCTTGCAACATGCCTCTGATGCCAGTTGTGTAATAAGTTTTATCCTCCATAAATCTCCCCAATTCCAAATTCCATAATTATTTGAAGAAAAAATCCATAGTTTGTGGAAAACTGTCATTATTTTGTTTATCTTGAATCCCTTATTCAATATCCTTGGATGACATTTCTCGACTCTGGTGAAAGGAAACTCTTTAGAGAGCTAAGGGAAGAAGAAATATTTTTCTATTTTCTTTTTTGATGTTCAGTGACATAATAAACATTTTTCTATATTTCCAATATGATATGGTGATTAAGGCATCAATTTACAAACCAGGCGACTGTGCGTTCTAGTCCTGGCTTAAACATGGAAGCTAAGTGAACGACTTTGGGCCAGTCACTCTGACCCCAACTCACCTCACAGAATTGTTGTGGGGAAAGTAAGAGGAAAAGGTGGAAATAAATAAGTTTACCACCTTGAGTTATTATAAAGGCTGGGTAAATTTTTTTAAAAAAATATTTTTCGTGTAACCCAAATCTAATAAATGAAACTTTTTCTGGGTCATGCTTCATACAAAGTCCAGCATCTTGTTTAGATGAGCATCAGTGGTGGGATTCAATTTTTTTTACTACCAGTTCTGTGGGTGTGGCATGGCTTGGTGGGCATGGCTTGGTGGGAGTGGCATGGGAAGGATACTGTAAAATCTCCATTCCCTCCCCACTCCAGGGGAAGGTTATTGCAAAATCCTCATTTCCTCACGATCAGCTGGGACTCGGGAGGCAGAGAATAGATGGGGGCAGGGCCAATCAAAGGTGGTATTTACCGGTTCTCCAAACTACTCAAAATTTCTGCTACCGGTTCTCCAGAACTGGTCAGAACCTGCTGAAAGCCACCTCTGATGAGCACCCCAATGTCTGTAGGAAGTCTGCTATTGTAATGCAAAGTGAACAGAATGCTTTAATTTTTCCATCCCAGCAATTGTAACTGTTAAGTTTGGGCAATAACGAGGCAGGAGACCACACGAGTAATAACAGCTCTTTAGTTTATTGTGACCCAGCAAAAGACCAACAGCAAAAACCCCTCTTTAAATACTATTTTGGCTGAGGCATCAGCCAATCAGCAAGGTGCTTGTTCCCGCCCAAACTTCCCTCCTAAAGTTTAAATACATAACATCTTCCCCTCCCAGAACGCATTGAGCCACTTCTTTGCATGGAATTTGCATGTTATTTTTCCACGTAGTTACGCAGGTAGACAGGGCGTCTCCTAACTCTTTCTGACCTGCGCAATTCATTCTCTGGGAGTGAGTCGAGTTGGTCGGAGGGACTGTTTGTTCCTCCCAGCTCCTCCTCTGGGCCCTCCGGCCCTGGATTATTTGCAGAGTCGTCCCTGCAGTCTTCAGGAGGAACCGGTTGGCATCGCTGGACTTCTTCAAGTTCAGATAAGTCCTCCGATCGCCGCGGGTTTAAGTTAGCTGTTGGTTCAAATATTGGGTAGTCAGGGTCTGGTTGCGCAGTTTCTGGTTTGTTTTGTACCCTTCTACGTAATTGATCTATGTGGCGCCTCCATACTCTGCCATCCCCCAGATCCACTATATATGATTTTGGGCCTGTTACTCCAGTGATTGTTCCTTTAAGCCATGCTGGGCCTTCACTATAGTTATGTGCCCACACTAAATCACCCATTGTCATTTCCCTGGTTTTTTCGTGGATGCCTTGGTACCTGTCAGGGGAATATGTTGGGTTTAATCGATCTAAGGGACACCTTAGTTTCTGACCCATTAATAGTTCGGATGGGCTGCGCCCTGTGGCTACACAGGGGGTCCTGTGTTGTACCGCTAGAAAGGTATCGATTTTGGCTTGCCAATCACCGGGGGTGATTCTAGATAGCGCTTCCTTGGCACTCCGAACGAATCGTTCTGTAAGTCCGTTTGTCGCTGGGTGGAAAGGCGCCGAGAGGACATGTTGGATGCCCTCTTCTGCTAAGTACCCTTCGAATTGGGTAGCCGTGAATTGCGGGCCGTTGTCCGACACCAGGGTGTCCGGCAACCTGTGTGTTACAAAAAGGTGCCGCAACATTGTAATTACAGCTTCGGCTGTTGTGGATTTCATGAGCAGAATTTCTAACCACTTTGAAAACACGTCTACCACAATTAAAAAGGTTTGCCCATGGAATGGCCCGGCAAAATCTATGTGGATCCTGGACCAAGGACCCTGGGGTTTCTCCCACTCTCTTATGGGGGCTGTTGGGGGTAGTGGCCTTGACTCTTGGCAGGCCTGGCATTTTCCTACCCTATCGCTAATATCTTTATCCATTTGTGGCCACCACACATAACTCCTCGCCAGGCTTTTCATCCTGACAATTCCCGGGTGCCCCACATGTAACAGTTCCAACACATTTTCTCGCAGTTTCTCTGGAATAACCACTCTATCCCCCCATAACAGACAACCCCCTTGAACCGACAGCTCCGATCGTTTTTTTGTAAAGTCCTTGAAGCGATCTCCCGGTGTATTGGGCCATCCCCTCTGTACCCAACCGATTACAGTCCTTATAATAACGTCTCTGTATGATGCCCTAGTCACTTCCTTAGAAGTGACCGGGCTGGAGTCTAGAGAGTCAATTAGTAGGATGGGTGTCCCTGGGGTCGGGTCTTCGATCGTCTCTGGTAAGGGGCATCTACTCAAAGCGTCTGCGTGTCCTAAGTCCTTTCCTGGACAATGGGACAATTTGTATGAGTACGCTGCCAGGAAGATAGTCCAACGGGTCATTCTGGGTGATAATGCAACCGGAGTTGGACGGTCCCCCGCCAGAAGTCCCAATAGTGGTTTGTGGTCTGTTACTATTTCGAATTGTCGCCCAAATAGGTATTCGTGGAATTTTTTAACTCCCGAAACTATGGCCAGGGCCTATCTATCTAGCTGGCTGTAGTTTCTTTCTGCTGCTGACATTGTACGGGAAAAATATGCGATGGGGGCTTCCGATCCGTTCGGTAACCTATGGCTGAGGACAGCCCCTACCCTGTAGGGTAACGCATCGCAGACTAGCACTAGTGGCAATGTCCCATTGTATTGGATTAGCAGGCTATCACTGGACAATAGGTTCTTAACACCCTCGAATGCCCTAGCCTCAGCCTTGCCCCACGACCAAACAGTCTTTTTTGCTAATAGCTTGTGCAGCGGCTCTGCTACTGTTGCCTTATTTTGCAAGAAGACCACATAGAAATTCACAAGCCCCAAAAATGCCTGTAACTCAGCCTTATTTTTGGGAGCCGGAGCCTTCCTGATGGCTCGCACTTTGCTCTCCGTGGGGTGGATTCCTTCTCTGTCTATTTGGTAACCCAAGAATTCTACGGATTCAACTCCTATCTGGCATTTGTTGAGCTTGATCTTAAGTCCATCAGACCTGAAAATGCCCAAGACCTTCCGTAGTTTGGCCCCTAACTCAACTAGGTTCTCTGCTGAAACTAGTACGTCGTCAAAATATGGCACAACCCCCGGTATTCCCTGTAATAGACGTTCCATTAGATTTTGGAACAAACCTGGGGCTACGCTGACTCCAAACTGGAGTCGAGTGCATTTGAATGCCCCTCGATGCGTTACGATCGTTTGCGCCTCGGCTGTGTCATTGTCTACGGGCAGTTGTTGGTAGGCTTGGGCCAAATCGAGTTTGCCGAAGACCTGCCCTTGTCCCAATGAGTGCAACAGATGTTGCACTATAGGAACAGGGTATGCGCTCTTTTGCAATGCTTTGTTAAGCGTTGCCTTGTAGTCAGCGCAAATCCGGACCAATCCGTCCCGCTTGACTGGAGTTACAATTGGTGTCTCCCATTTGGCATGGTCGACGGGGACTAGTATGCCCTGGTTTACTAGTTTGTCTAACTCCCTGTCAATCTTGGGCTTAAGGGCGAAGGGGACCCTCCTAGCCTTTAACCTAATGGGAGCCACCTGGGGATCTAAATTAAACGAAATAGGGGTCCCCACGTACTTGCCCAGGCAGTCCTGGAAGACGTCCTCGAACTCTTTCAGCAGTTCATCCTTTAGGGTGACTCCGTTTCTGTGAACCCCAGTCACTTCCATCCCCAGGGCTCTGAACCAGTCCAGGCCTAGCAAGCTTGGAAGGTCTCCATCTATGATGGTGATCGGTAGAGTTTTCTTAAAATTTCTGTATCTCACTTTGACGGACGTGACTCCTCGAACAGGGATCCGGTTTCCCTGGTAGTCTTGCACTCTCAGCTTTTGGGTTTGCAGTTGGCGTCTCGCGACCTCTGGCAGGTTCCTCGCGACGGTGTCCCAGGACATGATCGTGATCGATGACCCGGTGTCCACCTCCATTTTACACGGCACTCCTTCGATGTGCGTTTGTGTGAATATCTTCTTTTCGATTCGCGTTGATGCGTGACCCACTCATACAGTTGTTTGGTTCAATTTCGCGCCTCTTTTGGAAGAGCCAATCCCTGGCCGTCTTGTCGGTCCAGCGCTCTGCTGATTGGTCGGTTTGAATTTTAGGTGGGACGGTTGAGGGGCTCGACAGGCCTGTGCGGTGTGTCCTTTCTTTTCGCACCGCCGGCAAATTGCGTCCTTGAATCTGCAATTTTGTCGTTGGTGTTGGCCTCCGCAGCTCATGCACTTGTTCCGGTCTCCTCTCTCTGCCCGTCCGGTATGGAAGACCTCTTCTTCTTCCTCTTCCTCGGATTTGGCCTCAATGACTTCGCTGTGGACTGGCGTTGCTTTCGTGCCGGTGTTCGGTGTGTTCGGTTTCTGTAGGGTTTCCGCCGCTTTGGTGGACATCTCGTGTGCCCTTGCCTCGTCCAGGGCCAGGGCCAGGGTTAGGTTGCTTTTGGACAGCAACCTCCTCTGTAAACGAATGTCGCGGACCCCACAAATGAGTTGTTCCAGTAGGGAGTCATCCAAATCCCGGTACTCACAGTGGTTTGCGGCTTTCCTTAATGCGGCCATGTACACACTTATCGATTCGCCCTCTCGCTGAACTCGCTGTCTTAGCTCGAAACGCTGAACAAACTTTGATAGCACCGGAGCGTAGTGCGCCTTCAGTGTTGTCTGCAGCGTTTGGCACCGACTGTACCGGCGTTGGTTCCGACAGCGATTCGGCGGTATCGAAAACCTCCGGTCCGCAGTGACTTAGGAAGTAAGCTCGCTTCCGATTGTCCGAGACTCCCTGTAGTTCGTTTGCTTCGAGGAAACACTCGAAACGAGCCATGTACGACCCCCATTTCGCTTTGGCCGGGTCAAATGGAACTGGCGGTGTATAGCTGGACATGGCTATGTGACCGCTTCCGATACTGGCTGGGTTTTTTGAATCCGTGCTCCTTCAGCTCTTTTCCTGGTCTCGCTGCCTCAGTATCCCACCTTCGTCGCCAATGTTAAGTTTGAGCAATAACGAGGCAGGAGTCCACACGAGTGACAACAGCTCTTTAGTTTATTGTGACCCAGCAAAAGACCAACAGCAAAAACCCCTCTTTAAATACTATTTTGGCTGAGGCATCAGCCACCAGCAATGTGCTTGTTCCCGCCCAAACTTCCCTCCTAAAGTTTAAATACATAACAGTAACATAGACCTATAATGCCTCTGATGCCAAAATTTGTAAGGAACCATCATCAAGTGAAAACTATTAGGAGCCTGTTCGAACTAGTGTTCTTTATTTGTATTAAGAGAACACTGAGACAGCAGCCTTTGACTGCTGCCTACAATCACAATTGTGCGAATTTGTGATCAATGATGCTTTAATTAAAATGTTTGTTAATATTTTTTTAACCCCCTACTCTTTTTATCTCTCTAGTTATGAAAAAGATGTGACCCCCAAATATAAGCTTTTGGGTTCCCTAGAGCTTGCAGAACTCGTGACATTTCAGCAAATGGATGGTGTGAATTTATCATACTTTTCTTGCAAAAAAAACACAACAATAACCCAAAAGCCATTTTTTAAAATGTTCCCCAGCTGCAAAACAAACAAAACCCATAAATTCTCAAAAATCAAATATTCTGTACAATGACATCCTAGCCATTCTGGTCCTTGAGTGTCACTTCAAAATGAAATAGTAAACCATGCATCCACTAAAGATTTGCCTGCACTTGGTGAAAAGAAATTGAACAAGAAAGCTGGAAGAGCTGTTTTTGTCTGCTATTCTTTTTACTGCCTTGTGTTAGCCTCCTCATACTCTATTTTGTCCTGTTCAAAGTCCTACTCAGAATCTGCACAGCTAAAGGGCATATTCATGAAGTTAGTGGCATTTATAGCTCTAATAATATGTATGCATTGTCTGCTGAATGGTATTTGACAGAGTAAATATTTACACACAATATTGCTGACACTCTTGCTATCCACAGACAACATTATCTTAGAAAGAATCAATACTTGGCTTCATTGCCAGCTTCCCAGCAGTGCATTTGAAACTATAGAGCAGAACGAAAAGAAATACCCAGCCAAGATTTCTTTGATAAGGTAATTGTGAACTGAAGACGATACCTTCATGCTTGGATGATTTTGCTTTAGATAATATGGTCCAGTGTTGATTGTTATTATAAAATTATAAAATAGGGGCAGGAGGAGTGTCTGAGAAAAACAGCACCTCTAGATCAAAATTTTCCATCCCCTCTAGAAAAACCTACTTTGTGTTTTCTTTGCAGTATTAGCAGGTTTTTTTTTTAACTTTTCTGATGGCTGCCAATGATGACTCTGATGGCAGCTAGACAGAGGAAGTGCAAATGTGGGTTTATGATGCAGGATAAAAAGGTAAAGGTTCCCCTCGCACGTATGTGCTAGTCATTCCCAACTCTAGGGGGTGGTGCTCATCTCCGTTACAAAGCCAAAGAGCCAGTGCTGTCCAAAGACGTCTCTGTGGTCATGTGGCTGGCATGACTAAACACCAAAGGCACACGGAACGCTGTTACCTTCCCACCAAAGGTGGTCCCTATTTTTCTACTTGTATTTTTTACGTGCTTTCGAACTGCTAGGTTGGCAGAAGCTGGGACAAGTAACGGGAGCTCACCCCATTATGCAGCACTAGGGATTCAAACTGCTGAACTGCTGTCCTTTCGATCGACAAGCTCAGTGTCTTAGCCACTGAGCCACTATTAAATGCTAGAGATAAATGGAATCTAACTTTGAATACAGATAAAGCAGAATCTTGTTTGGCTCAGGTTGATAATAGGTGATTTAAAGTAGCTTCATAGATCAAATGCTAAATTCTCAAAATGTAGATTTTGAAACAGGAATAGAAATTTAAAATCTCATCGAGAAAGAACCTCTTTCCAAATTCCTTCCGGCTCAAACACATGTGCTGACCAAAATCTATGATAGGATGACAAGAAACTACATGACATTTTTAATGAGTTTTGCTTCTGCTGAATGACAGAAATGAAGATGTTACTTAGAATTACAAGTAAAGGAATTTGAAGTCTCTGGAGGACAAAAGCTATAGCTCCTCTCAGCATCTTGAGACAATATGAACAAAAGACTTGGGCACACTTCGTCCATCGGGAAAAATTGTATTGTTGTATCACCATGGAAACAAGACAAATATCTTGAATGTCTTCAAGACAGACAGTATCAAGCATTTAACAAGCTCAGATCTATGATTCTTTGACACCTGTATATGTATGTTTGATTTGTGAATAGTGAAGGGAGACAGTTGAAGGACCAAATCTGTTCCCAGCTTGCCAATTCATCACTGTTGTTTTCTACAGCTAACACAGTATTTAGTGTTTTTGAAGTTGGGTCCTTTTCCTTGATAGTAAAAGAGTGTAAGAAGAAAAAGGAAGTAACTTAAATGAATTTATGAAGGCCTCTATTAAGGAACTGAGAGATACATATAATTAATGACTTTCTCAGAAAGTGGACCTGCAGATCATCAAGCAGCAGATCAAAACAGGATATACATTTTCACTTGGTTATTTCTTTCTCAGGAATAATTTTAATCAATTGCTTTTGTTCAAAAGTTTTGTTTAAAGTTAATCCATATGAGGATTATTAGATGTGGGCAGCAAAAATCCAGATGACCACTAGATGGGAGCAAAGAATCAAGTGTTTTCTGTATTTTGTCTAGATTTTTCAGACTAAATCTCATAATCCTGTATCCTTAATATATTGATCTCATATTGGCCAATTCTCTGAACTGGAATAAAATCCCTTTCAGGATAAGGATGTTAAAGACACTCTTTTCTTTGGTGAGCTGCGTTCTCTAGGGTCTAGGTTGGTGAAAAGCACAAAAATCACAACTTCTATGTCTCTTTTAATTTCTCTTTCTCTCTCTCTCTCTTCTCTGTGTTGTTAGTTTTTTTTCTCTCTCCACATTTTTCTCTATATATAGAGAAGAGGAAACATAAATTGTTCTTGCTAGAAATCTGAATTAATTCCATAAAAAGCCTACTTTAAAAAGCCAGGTCAGTGCCAGCAATTAGGTCCACATATTTGCTGCGGAAAATGGATGCAGCCTTTCTCAAATTCACTCTATTTTGGTTCTGTTACTTTCTTTTTTCTGGTCAAAGAAAAACAGGCTTTCTTCACATAGTCTGCTAAGCTGAAAGGTGTGATTTTTCCTTATTGTGCTGTGTGAACACAGCCAATTGTTTATCATTAAGACTTAGTTAAATAAAAACAAGAAGCACATACTTTTGTGAAGTAAAGATGTTGTTTTGAATGACAAAAATTACAACCAGTTCTGTGCACAGTCTTATATTTATTCTGAATATACATATATTTAGCCAGTTCTTTGCACCCTAGTAACGTAGTTAATATGTTAATTATATGGTTCCAAAATTATAAAAATGTTCAAAGCTTTCTAGCCAATGACTTTGTTCAGCTTAATCCTCACCCATTCATCAAGAAAAATTATAATAGGAAGCAATTATTTTCATTTCTTCTACCTGATGAAAGTTAAATTTTTCATTGATTTCTACTAATTTGTATTGATTTTATTGCTATGCAGCTTAATTCAATAAAGCAATCTTTGTGAAGAGTGCTGTTTCATGCTGAAATACTTGTTCAGTTGAGGTTTTATGGGATATAGATCTGTTTCCCTCACAGCCATGAACTTTGCTGACTCCAAGAAAAGTGATCTTTAACTGAGACCAATTACGCTTCCCTTATAAGGGATTAAATCGTTTCGGCAAGATCTCATTCATCATCTTCAGGCTGGTGTCTTCGGCCTCGTGCTTCTCGAGGGCTCGAGAAGCATGAAGCCGAAGACATCAGCCTGGAGATGATGAGTGAGACCTTGTCGAAACGTCACCAAGATACTCTCAACTTTACACGGGAAAAGACCCGAAAATGCCAAGACCTACATACCTATACCCGTGAAAACCTATGAAAACATATACAAAAATATATACACACATATATATATATACACACACACACACACACACACACATATATATATATGTGTGTGTGTGTGTATATATATATGTATATATATATATATATATATATATATATATATATATATATATATATATATATATATATATATATATATATATAAATATATCAGGGGTGAAATGCTCCCGGATCGGACTGGCTCGCACGATCTGGTAGTGATGGCGGCTGCTGGTTCGGAGGACTGGTAGCAAAAATCCCTGGCCCCGCCCCCCTGCCTCTGCTGAGCCGCACCATATGCAGAGGGTTTGTTTTTTTTTACTTTTAAAAGCCGGTTTTGCTTCAGCCGAAACAGGCCTTTAAAAGTAAAAAAAAAGCCTTTGAGGATCCCGCCCCTCAGCTGAGATCGGCAGAGACTTTAAACTTTAAAAAAAAAAAGTAAAGTCTCCTCTGGTGATCTCACCTGAGTTCCTCATCAGCAGAACCTTACTTGTACTCTTACTTGTAGAAAACATGTTTTCTACAAGCAAGAGTAGAGATTCTAAGGCACTTACCTGATTACTGATGAACGCATGGCCACAGCCCGAAAGCAGTTTCAGTTTCAGCCAGACAGAATCAATCACTTAGCTAATCTATTTCCTCGGTGATCAACTGGCTGGCTTTGCTGGCTGAGGAACTCTGGGATTTGAAGTCCACAATAAAATAAAATAAAATAAAATAAAATAAAATAAAATAAAATAAAATAAAATAAAATAAAATAAAATAAAATAAATAAAATAAAATAAAATAAAATAAAATAAAATAATAAAATAAAATAAAATAAAATAAAATAAAATAAAATAAAATATTTGTGCAGCTTTCTGATGTTTGGTGTGTTCCTGTAGTGTTTCACTCTAACTATATAAACACACAAAATCTCAGAAAGCTGTATGTGGCATTTTGTGTGCGTGTGTCAAGTATGAAAGTTGGTTTTTGAGCTTTTTGTGGCTGTGTGAAGTGTGAAGTGCAGCTGCTTTTACATTGTGTGTGAGTCAGTTGTGTTGTGTTGTGTGTGTGTAAAGTGTGAAAGTTGGTTTTTGGTACCTCTTATTAATTATTGTTAATTATTTTTATTTATTGTTATTGGCCACGCCTACCCAGTCATCTGACCACAAGCCACACCCACCAATTAAGCCACGCCCACAGAACCGGTAGGGAAAATTTTTAGATTTCATCCCTGATATATATATATATATATATATATATACATATATATATATATATATATATATATATATATATATATATATAATATAATATAATATAATATAATATAATATAATATAATAAATATATGGTCCTATATGGTAATGGAACGTAGAGACAACCTTTGAATAAAGGAATTGTTAAGGGAGGAAAAATGGCAATTCAACTCTGGGAAAATGAGAAGCATGAGAAAGAAACACAAAATAGCCTGCCTTGATTCTCTTCAGTACAAAAGTGGGCAGAGAAAATCTCTGACAGGCTTTCAAGAATCTGTTGTTATCCTCTATAGCAATAAAGGTCTCTTGTCTTGAAATATTATATCCCAGCAAATATCTGGGAAGATGATTTTCAATCTTTATGTAATTTACAAGATACCAAGACTGATTCAGGAGAAGAATCTGTTCTTCCAGTTTCAGTTGCTGAAGTACATAAACTAATTAAAGAATTAAAACTCAGGAAAACTCCACCTCTGGATTAAATTCTCCCTAACCTGATACAAACCTATCCTAAGAAAAGACTACTCTTTTCACTTACATCAGTAACACAGCCTCCATCTCCAGAGATGAGGCATAGCAATAATTACCCCCTGGGAAAAAACAGCCCAGCCAATTACCATCTAGTGAATCTGCTTAGCATAATTAGTAAGGTCTATGCTAGACGCCTATGGGAGGCTAGACCATCTATGGGACGCGATAGCTCAGGGGCTAGGACGTTGAGCTTGTCGATCAAAAGGTCGGCAGCTCAGCGGTTTGAATCCCTAGTGCTGCCGTGTAATGGGGTGAGCTCCCATTACTTGTCCCAGCTTCTGCCAACCTAGCAGTTTCGAAAGCAAGTAAAAATGCAAGTAGAAAAAATAGGGACCACCTTTGGTGGGAAGGTAACAGCATTCCGTGCACCTTTGGTGTTGAGTCATGCTGGCCACATGACCATGGAGACGTCTTCAGACAGCGCTGGCTCTTCGGCTTTGAAATGGAGATGAGCACTGCCCCCTAGAGTCGGCAACGACTAGCACGTATGTGCGAGGGGAACCTTTATCTTTATGCTAGACGTCTACATTAGAAGCTCCTAGACTGGCTGGGAGGAGAAAATTTCCTAGTGCAGGAATACAGACAGACTTTGGGACAGGCTGCTCTGTGTATGGTTAATGATTGATAGTCTCCCATTTGGCTGAAAAGGATACTCAGCCACCCAAGCCAACCCTTTTGCCTTTTGTTTATAGACCTCAAGCAGGCTTTTGACTCCATCTGTAGAGCAACTCCTTGTAAGAAATTCCAAGTACTTGCAATTGACTCTTACCCTATTAAGTGCACCCCTTGAGAATACCACTTTGAAAGTGGAATGCGCTATAGTCCCAATACGCTTCTCAAATGTAGTGCCAACTAGCAGAGGGTAATCAAGAGCGTATTTTAGTAATCAAGAGTGTATTTTGGCCCCACTATTTTAAATTTCTATATTAATGTGATGGTAAGCAAGAAAGCATGTCACACATACCCGCCCAAAAACCTGACTAATAAACTACAGGTAGTCCTTGATTTACAACAGTTCGTTTAGTCACTGTTTGAAATTACAGTGACACTGAAAAAAATGACTTATGACTGTTTTTCACACTTTTGACCATTGCAACACCCTCTTGATCACATGATCAAAATTCAGATGCTTGGCAACATATTTATGACAATTGCAGTGTCCCACTACAGGGGACAAAATGTGATCACCTTTTGTAACCTTCTGACAAGCAAAGTCAATGGGAAAGTCAAATTCAATTAACAACCATATTACTAACTTAGTAGCTGCAGTGATTCACTTAACAAATGTAGTGAAAAGTTATTAAATGGGATAAAACTCACTTAACATATTTTTCACTTAGCAACATAAATTCTGGTCATAAATTGAAGACTATCGGTATGTCTAGATGCTTTATGCAGATGAAGATGTACTATTGCATGCATCTGTAAGTCTTAGAAAACATAGAGACACTAGTGCATTTCTATAGGGAGCACTTATTACAGATTAACTATGAGAAAACAAAGGTCGTGCATTTTGCAAGGGACTTCAAAATGTTGTTCTGAGGCCTCAAAGGACAATAATTGAACAAGTTCCTTGTTTTAAGTACCTGGTATTTGTGTTACATTATTTAGAAAAGTGACATATTTATATGTTTCAGGTTGTTTTGAACACTCAGTGGAATTCAGGAGCAATCTTCTCTCCCCTTTTCCCCTATAGAGAAACCCAGTATGTACCAGCTGCTTTAAAGCTTTTTCAAGCCCAGATGCTTGCATAGCAATTCTATTGAATACAGTTAAATCCTAGTGTCAGCTATGGGAAACTGGAGAAAGTTCAAATAGGTTTCCTAAAAAAGTTATTTTAGGTAGCAAAATGTGTGCCTAATGCTGATCTACATTTAGAAGCAGGATTTATAACAATCAAAGCAAGGATAATATTCTCTATGCTTCACTAAATATATACAAGATTTGTATATCTTAAGTTGTCAGATAATTCTTCTTTTTGGAAACTCCACATAAATGACAAATTACATAAATTGGGATTTTCTAGTGAGATGCAGATGAACCTGATGGACTTTGGACAAGATCAGGCAAAGGTAGCTCTTCAACAAAGAACAAAACCATGATGTCACTTAGAAGCAATTGGGGCCTAACGTTAAATTGGGATTTAACGTTAAAACAGCATTATATTTGGCCAAATTTACAAATCAGAAACTTTGGAGCAGTGTTGGGTTGCTACTGGTTCGCCCCCTTTCAGGAGAACCGGTAGTAGTGACGATAGGAGGCTCCGCCCACCCACCCCAATGTCATTAAATATGCTCTGCGCATGCACGCGCGCGAATGAACTGGTAGCAAAGGTAAGTGAAACCCACCACTGGTTTGGAGGGTCTTTGTATTATTGTGATTTGCTATCTTACCATCAGCAGTGTTGGAAGATAAATACTTCAAAATCTCCTGCTTTGTCTTTGCAATAATGGGAGTACTGAATCACTGCTGTACTGTACTGCAATTTGACCAACACAAGCACAGTGAATTACTGACATCTCTTCTTAACCCATTTCCAAACAGCCAAAATAATTTTATGTGTAGCTTCTTTTGGCAGATAAAGATCCTAAGATAACTCTTGCTGTTACAAGGTTTAAATATGTAGGCTGTAGAATCCATGCCATGTAACAGTAAAGTAGGCTGAGTATGACTGCATTTCTTTTTTATTATATATTATAATATATATGAC